>NW_010432328.1:27558-29758 GCF_000710305.1 Buceros rhinoceros silvestris | reverse complement strand
AGAAAGGCTCTTACGAGGATTTGTTTCCCTTGGTCCGTTCCTGGATCAGTTCCCCCTTGGGGTTCACAGTAAAGATCCGGCAGTCAGGCACTCCCACCTGCATGTAGGCGAACACGTCCTGCAGAGAGACCCACAAAAGCACAGCCGTCACTCAGCATCCCCCTCCGAGCGTGGCCTCGCAAACAGCTCCCTGGGCAGTGAGACACACCGATCCGAAAAGGGCACAGTAAAACCGCCCCTTGAGAAAGCTCCCAAACAACAGCCAAAACCCGCCTAAACACCCTAAAAAACCACACACTCCCCCCTTAACAAGACATCCCTGACGCTGGATTCCTGCTCCCCGGCCCGTGAGCAACTCCACAGGCGAGACCCCCCCGGTCCGAAAAGGGCACAGTAAAACCGCCCCTTGAGAAAGCTCCCAAACAACAGCCAAAACCCGCCTAAACACCCTAAAAAACCACACACTCCCCCCTTAACAAGACATCCCTGACGCTGGATTCCTGCTCCCCGGCCCGTGAGCAACTCCACAGGCAGAGCCTGCACCACCGGTACCAGCCGTGTGACACGCTCCTCTCCCAGCAGCGTCTCCCAGCCGTGACGGCGCCGGGTTGCGGAGAACACGCCGGGAGCGCGCACAGGGAAAGGGCTCCAGGGTTCCACAGGTTGCAAAGCTGTCAAACGCTGCGACCCTGCCCTGCCTCTGCCACCCTCCCCACAGAAGCGTTCTGGCGCTGGGGGCTCAGGAGCCTGCATGGGGGCTTTCCTGACCAGCCCTGCAGCAGCAGGGGCACCCGTCCCCTGAACTCAGATTTGACATCCTCAAAGACAAGCCCTTTCTTTCGCTTCCCCAGGACTTCACACGTTTCAGCCCTGCAAGCAGAAAGGGGCGGACTCACGTTGGGCCTGTTTCCAAACGCAGCGTAGAAGGGCTGTTTGCTGGGAGCAAACAGGTTCTTGATGTCATTCAAACACTCGATTTTGAACTTCTCGGGCTTCTTTTCTATCACTTCCCTAAAATGAGATTTCAACAGTCAGGCTCTAAACCGTGATTCGACGGAGGGTGTCCCCTGGTGTTCACGCCGCATGCTCCGGCTGTGGCACAGGCAGTCACCCAGACCGCCAGCAGCACTCAGAGGTGACAGAACAGCACCTGGGTTTCCAACACCCTCCGGAACAGCAGGCGAGTAACCTGGGCACAGGCCAGGGACGGGGGGTGAGATTCCCCGCTGTCAGCGCAGTTGTGAATTCTGACAGTCCGTGCTCCACAGCGGGCCTGTCTGCCCCCACTCTCGGCAGTGGCACAGCACTACAGTCCCTGACCAGGGCAAGGTGTGCTGGGGTGAGCAGAACCCAGCAGGAACCAGTCACGAACAGGGGGAATGAGGAAAAGGGGAAATGAGCTGCTCTGCGACAAGGGACATCAAGACAGAACAAGCTCCTTGTTGAGACAGCGAGTCTTGGAGCAGGTCCAGCACGGAGCAGAACATTTGGTACCGCTGTCACAGTCACCTGCTGCATCTCCTACGAGATGGGAGGGACTGGAGGTATGAACCCCCCGTGCTCACCTGTGCAAGGCAGAGAACAAGCTGCTGGGGGACAGCATGAGTGGGCCCCTGGGGAGGATGGTCCCCTTGTCGTTCACCCAGTGCAGGTACCCTCTGGTCATGTCCGCCATCCCGATGGCCCGGGCCGAACAGTACAGGAACTTGTAGCCGTTTCTGGAAGGAAATTACCAACTCCCTTCACGTTCCTGCCAAGGAGTTCCTTTGCAGACAGAAGTACAGGGATACAGCAACACCCAGAGGCACCAGTTCGGAACTGACTCGTTGCAGTGCCACACACACACACACGGAAAAGCCTGTTCCACCGTTACGGGAACTGCGAGGCCTCCGGCAGTTTAAATCCTGACTCCATCAAGCCTGGGATACAGGAAATGCAAAAAGAGCAGCGACACCCGGACTGCACGGGTGGGGGGCGGACTAGACGCTGCTTCAGTAAGTGCCAGGCGGGTTTTGCCCTGCTTCCAACTGTGTTTAACCACGTGCCAGGCGGGTTTCACCCCACTTCTGACTGTGTTTAACCACGTGCCAGGCGGGTTTTGCCCCGCTTCTGACTGTGTTTAACCACGTGCCAGGCGGGTTTTGCCCCACTTCCGACTGTGTTTAACCACGTGCCCGGCGGGGTTAGCCACACTTCTATC
>NW_010432328.1:14961-27402 GCF_000710305.1 Buceros rhinoceros silvestris | reverse complement strand
GGGGGCAGGCTGTTTTCGCCCCACTTCCGACGGTGTGTAACCACGTGCCAGGCGTGTTTCGCCCCGCTTCTTTCGGCCCGGCTGTAGGCTGGCAGCAGTGACTGACATGATGGGCACTGCTGTCTCGGATCGCCTGTCTCGGTCGTTGGGAGTTCTTCAGGCTGTTGGCAGAATTCGCAGCGCAGAGTGAAGGCCAGGTGACAAGAAGCATTCACCAAGCCCCTGAATTTCTCCTGCAGGTTTGCAGATCAATCTGTTACACAGGCTCGTACAGTTACTGCACGCACAGCAGGCCTGAGCGCTCACAGGCGTTTTCAAAAACTTCATTCAGTTTGGCAGATAATCCCAAAGCTCCTCTTCCACCATGACCTGCCCAGTCACTCCGCAGCTCCAGCACCTCCCCCTCGCCTCCCCAGTTACTCACTCGTTTATGGAATGGTAGAGTTTCGCGATGCCCTGGTGGGTCCAGTCCTTGCCGAGCTGGGGGAGGATGTGTCCTAGAGCATCCGACCTGAGCGCAAGAGCAGAGCGAGGAGACACCAAGCACGTGAGCCTCGTTACAGACACCACTAACGAACGTACGACTCAGAGGGAGTCACACGGGAACTGCTCTGCAGAAGGTCCAACCATTTCCAGGGGCATCGACTGCTCCGGACAGAGCAGTGCTGTGTGACCCCACTACAAGGGCAGCCTCTGGCTGCTGGGAGGGGCAGCGGGCACGGGGCAGACATCACCGCCCTTGCTCCTCTCTAAGAGACACTCCCTGGTTTGCTGTAACCGCACGTGCAAGTTAAAATCAAAGCATCAAGCTTTTTTCGTGACTGTTAATGAACTTTTTAGTAGTTTCTTAAATCAAGTTTCTTTATCTTATTTTGAAATGGATTGGATCAATTAAAGAGTAAAAACATGAAAGGAGAGCAAGCCCCCAATGACACGTACTTGGTTATTGTCCCGTCGATGTCTGAGATGATGATTTTATCATCCCAGTTCCAGAGATAGATCGTTCCGGCACACCGGCAAGTCCCTTGGTACTGGGTTGTAATACTAAACACGACGTCGTTGGGGCCATCTCTGAGCTTCAACTTTGCCTTTAGAATACAGCAGAAGAATTGAAAACATAAGTTGCCCTCACTATAGCATCTTTAGAATGATAACCGAGCCACCAGGAGTGCCTTATGCACTCTTCCCGACTCCTCTGATCAACCCGTCAAGACGTGACCCGTGGTTCAGCACCGGCACAGCTCTGCTGGCACTGCCGGCCTTGTAGCCGGGCTCCACAGCTGGGTTTCTCCACAGCTCCTGCAGCAGCAGGCAGCTGGCGATCCCTCGCTGTCGCAGTAGACTCACAGCACTAGCGCACTGTCTGCTTCTCTGCTCTCCTCAGATGCTGAGGATCCCCCACCAGCCCCGCGGGTCAGGCTGCACCCATCGGAACCGCTCCACACGGGTGTTAGGCTGCTCGGAGCGCAGCGAACCCAGCCAACAACGTCGCTTTCTGGTAACATCTCAATACAGAATTTGATTACGGAAGTTCATGAGAAGTTGCTAGTTCATACCCAAACTAAAATGCACCAGATTCTTGAAAGCACACCAGAAAAAACCAAAGCAATCACAACTCCCTGCAGCTGCCCAGGCCAGCACAGGAAAACCCTTCCTGCTCCTTTGTCCCTTTCCCGTTTCCCCATGCCTTTCTGCTACCGCCAGAAGCGAACCCAAGACCATTTTTTCCTTTGTGAAATGAACTTTTGTGTCACTTGTGACAAGCAGGAGCAGCCCAGCCCTCAGATGAGAGGGGAGCTGGGAAGCACCCGTACGGGAAAGGAGCCACCACTTACGATTTGGTCTGAAGACAGTCTAAGCGACTTCTTATAGGACGGGACGTTCGCATGGGCTGGGTGCTCTACGGGGGCAGAATCTATTTTCAAGGATTCCTTCAGCTCCTGTGATGCTTCATCACTAGAAGAATCATCTTCTGGAGGTCTGACATGACATCAACCAGAATAAACGTCAGCTACAGAACACCCTCACCAAATGGTGTCAGATTCTAAGGCAAGAGTCACGGCTGCTAGTGTCGAGGACTCGCTCCTAGCCTGAGAGCAGCGATGAACAGAGCCCGTGGTCCCGGGCACGCCCAGCTACAGCCAGTACATGCCAGTAAGCAGGTCGGACTGGTAGCGCATGCTCGTGCTGCTGGAGCTCCAAGCATCACTGTCACTAGCTGGCTCCACACGTGGTGAGTTTAGCAAAGCCACCGTGTCCGCGGTCCCTGGCTGTGCGTTAGGAACGCCGGAGCTGCTGGTGGGACGGGACCCTGCACCAGGTGCCGTGCTCTGCTCGTGAGAAACGCTGCCACAGGGGCGGCCTCCTTCCAGCCCTGCGTGGAGGTCAGAGGGTAGCTCACCTTTATCGTTATTCACAGACCTATCTGCCTGCCAGTTAGAGATGTCAAGATTAAAAGCAGCACTTAATGTCTGTGAAGTGTTCATCACAATATAGTCGGGGGGTCGTAACTTTAAGACACCAATGACATTGCCAAGTATCTTTGTAAAGTCAGGGGAGGATAGGAATATGCAGAAAAATCACCTCGGCTGGGGAAGCTTTGCCCTGAATAACCGTTAGTTTTCCGCCACAATCCTGGGCACCTCGTGCACTGTAATTAATACTATTCTATTGTTTCAGTGATTTAACGTTACAAAAAGCGGCATGTGGTTTAAATGGTGACTCCAGCATTCAGCCTTTACAAACTCTCTCAGGACGATCCCGCTGTATGCACAGAGCAGCGCCCACTGCGAACAGTCACCGTCCACATCTCTGGGGTTCTGTCCGTTACAGCGTGATTTGGGAACTACCCACGATAGGGTTTAGGAAGTAACTGTAGCGTATCTGTAGTTCCTACAATGTTTGCTGCCACATAGTTTTGCTCTATTGTTTGTTAAACTCATCTGGTTCCTCTTTGATAGCTTAGAGGAAAGTATTTCTCCTCACAGTAAATTCCTACTGAATTCTTCATTCAAAAAAGAAAAAAAGAGGAGAGACTACTGAGCCCACAGAACCGTTTTAGGGAGGCACACACCTACTGTTAACTTGCTCTTTTATAGTTGCTGGCAGTTCATTTGCTCTTTGCGTCTCAGCTTTCCCCTCTTTTGCCTCTGGTATCTAAAGCAGCAGGATAATAAAAAACATATTGACGTTTCAAGCATTTTAAAGTGATCCAAGTGAACTCCCAGTCCACACTTAAGCAAACAGCTATCAATCTCCTGCACCAGCCGTGCGAAGAACCGCCCATTCGTGAATGATTTAACCAAAGGGTGCTGATGAAGAGATGCGCCAGCAGAGCTCTCTGTTATCTCAGGGCACAAACCTCTGCACACCACAAGGTGAGCACTGCTGGTTTAACATGACGAGTTTAGCACTGGAGGAGCAGTCAGCCTCTAAGCTTACAAAATTAACTTTTCTGGAGGGAGGAAGTAAATTTAAGGTACATACTCAAGGTTTAGGAAGCTTCATTTAGTCTAAACCAGGGTGTCTCAGTGTAACATCTGTTGTGCACCACAGCACCTACTCATGGACTTGTGTATCCACTCCTGAAACAGAGACTGAAGAGCAGCTCTGGCAGCCGCTGCTGCCCTCCAGAAAGGGGTTTAAGGATAGTGTGCAACCGCTGAGTACAATAAATGCTGTAGCAGCAACTAGTACCGGCAAGTAACGGTGTGGTGTTTCAGAGCACACACAGAGCAGCAGCTACAGCCACTCAGCTGGCAGTCGGTGAGACTGAGCTATACCGGTTCTGAGGCACTTCCAACATTACCGTGTTTTCACCTTCTAACAGCTAAGGAAAGGAAAGACCCAACATGGGGAAGGGTGGGAGGTACCTGTTTGGTCATGCTCTCTCTCTTGCGCCAGAACCACCACCTGCCAGACTTCTTTGGCATCTTTTCTTTGACCCAAGACTCAACAGTGGCCTGAAAAATTAGGTGGGTTTTTAATTTGATAGAAAAACAAAACTAAAGAGATAATCACACGTTTCCGCATACAGAATCTTCCCAGGAGCACACAGGGATCTCTTTACCTTGGGCAAACTCTTCTGGAACACCTGCAGGCTCAGAATCATCGGGGCAGCCAACGCCCAGTTGTAATACCTGTTCAAAACATGTTATTGGTAAGATATTGCACAACTGACCGGAGGCGCAGAGAGCCCTTTGGCCGATGACAACAGGCACTGGCTGCCAAAACCCACGCTGAGGGTTTCTGCAGGCAGAGTTATTCTAACATACACACTTCAACAGCAGCAGGGATTGCGGGGAAAAAAGAAATCTGACTTCACTTAAAACTAGATTTAATGCAAACCTTCAGTTCAAAAATTACTCTCTTTGGGACAGAAACAGATCCACCAAACCCAGGAATTGCCGTGGGAGCTGAGACGGCACTCGTGACACAGGGCAGATCGTAAACAAGAGCTTCTCTGACCTGATAGAGGGAATTACCTGTTATAAATCCTTATGACTAAGTTAGGGTTGTCTATGAGTCCAGGGTTTTCAGCAAATTCTTGGTAAGTAATAATGTGTTCCATGAATTTTTCTGCAATAGAAGCAGATTTTAATTAGAAACAGTACTACAAAATCCCAAGCCATCTGATCAGCCTGTATCTAGGAAAACGCTCCCTGTCATTTCAGAGCCTTTGCTGATCCGGGCACATTGCTCAGGACGCGCTGACGCAGTCCCCGGGAGAGCCTCCCACTGCTGAGGTGCAACGGCCCCGGGAAGGGGAACTGAGAGCTTAGAGGGAGGACACGGAGGAGGCGGGAACTAGCTCAGAAAGAAAAGGGCCCTGCTTGTCCAAGGCAGTTCTCGTACCAGTCACTGTGGCAGGGGCGGGGCTACACATCCCACTGAAAGGGGAGGGGGAAGGAGGGGCTTCAGCTCTGCTCAGCACTGACTAGTGACCACACGTGCTTCCAGGAATTCATCACTTAGCATAAGACCCTGCAAGGAAGACATACTTTTCCCAATCAAACCCAGTATCACTACCATGGTACCAGGAGAGCTGCTCTGAGCTTTGTTAAATTTAAACTCAGCATTTAAATGTCACTTGATGCGTTAGAGACTGGGTGACTACACCAGAAACATCGCGGCATGGGTTCACGAGGATGATGCGCTCCCAGGAGCTCCCTCAAAGCCACACGCAGCTTCTCCAGTAAAATCAATACCTTATGAAACATTTAGGATAGGAAAAGCAGAGCAGGAGAAAAGACAGTCCAACATGATAGTCAAACGTTTTTTAATCACTTGAGAAAAACTGTGAAGATTTATATAAGACAAAGCGAGTAACTGCAGCCAGAAACAAGCGTGGCTGTCAGATGTGCCATACGTACTGCCACAAAGGAGGTAGAAAGCTGCTCAAGACAGCAGTGCTCTGGAGTACTTGGTGGTTAAATTCTGCTACCTCTGCCTGGCAAATGCGTGAGCATTCAGGACATCAAACATCATCCATTCCCTTTCCTCAGCACAAGTGCAGCACAGAGCCAAAGCTCTGCCCGGAGGAAACCGGAGCGTTTGAGCCGCTGCACAGCCTCGGCTTTATCAGGGTTCGTGTCTCAGCCCCCGACGTACCTTTAGAGATCTCCCCGTTCTCATTGAGGCCCCCGCAGAGCGAGAGGGTGACGTCAGGCAGGTCCATGGCAGAATCGGACAGGCACTCGGTACCACTGTCAGCGGCGGCGCTGCCCACTGACTGGGGGGACTGGGAACCGGAGAGGGTGTCTGACTCTGTCCACTGCCGGAAGCCTGGGTCAGAATCACTACAGCAAAGACAGCCACAGCTCCCGTAAGCATCTCCCGTGCCAAAAGCGTGTAGGATTTGGTTACAGAACACACTGCCTGGTTACTCACCACCACCACCGCCTTCCTGCTGCATTCCTTTTAAGCACCACATCATTTTACAACGTGAATTTGAAGCCAAGCAAAACCAGACACACCCCCACCCTAACCCTTCACTGTACTGGCAGACTGACAGTTTCCCGTCCTCCTGACGTTCACCTAAACCGGGAGGTAATCACACTTCTCTTGCCTACAACAAAACCGGATGTCAGTGAGGAGCAGGTCCTCTGCAGTGCATCTGTGCAGAACAGGACTATGATCTTTATTAGAAAGAGGCAGAATAATAAAAGTGACGAGGACGTTCCTTCATGTTTAGTGTTTGGAGAAAGTACAACAGTGAAGTGGCCTCTTAAATCAAAAATATCACACCCGCCTCTCAGGTTTGATCCTAAGTAATGGAATCAATAACATCACTCAGTAACTTCTGAAGAGTTTACGATTTTAGTTTTAACAAACCAACAGACTCTCCTCCCTCACTAAGCTGTGTTTTTACAAAAGCCCTAGACACTTATTCCTGTGGAGAGTATCTCACGGGTATAAAATACTTTGATTTCATAAAAAAACCCAGACGAGTGAATTTTGGGACTGAGCTGCCTTGCATAAGGATCTCATTGGACTTAATTTGTTGGTCTTTTTTATCATTGAAAAAAAAGCTGGGAGGGATGTACAGGGCATGGGAAAGCTAAGCTGAGGAGTGTGTATCTCGATGGTGAACCAGTCCCAGTGCCAAAGGAGTGGCAGTTCACACTGACCCCCCCTTGACTGCAGAACACTCGGGCTCCACAAAGATGAAAACACTCAGTCATGACCTCCCACAGGACCTTCCACTGTGTTTCTGTCAAATCAGACAAGGATTCTATCGGAACTGGTGCACAAATCACCCCATAACAACTCAACAGTGCAACCGCAGCACAAGATCCCGAGATCCACCGAGCTGCGATTCGCCCCAGTTACCTCTTGGGAAAGTAGAGTGCTGCAACCTCAGGTTCCAGAGCCTTCAGGTCCTCCAAGTAAATGCCGTCAGGCCCCTGATGGTGACTTCGCTTGTGCAGCCCTGGGAGTTTTAACAATCACCATTACTGAGAGGAAGCTCTGCAGACACGTTAAACGCAAACGTAGCTGGGGAGGATTCAGACCTACTGGTAGCACTTACACATTCAGGAGTTTAACCAGAGCTTTAGCCAGACAAGACTTTAAGTACAAAAAACTGAAAAGGCACATTCGTACGTCTCCCACTACGGCTCAAATTTGTAACCACACCGAAGGAAAGAATCGGCAGCTTTACTGTCTACCTTTCTTTTTTGAAGGAGAGTCAGCTTTTGCTGCTGGCTTTGTTTCTGGCAAAGGGTCCACCAGCAGTCTGGAATGGTGATCAGCATCTAACGGCAACGGATCTTGTGGTTCTACGACTGCAGAAGCAAGAGAATCGGTAACGTCCATCTGCTTCAGCAGAGGATGAGTTCTTGGCTCAGGCTTCAGTACTGTACAGACGGAATCTTTCACATCATCATCATCTTCAACTTCATCGGAGCTGAGGATGACCCTGAAGTGAGTCTTCTCTGATGGAGTGATGGTGGCTGTTCTGGGGTGCTCCACTTTCTCTTTCTTGCTTATCTGCAAAACAAAACCAGTCAATCCTGCTACTTCACAGGTGAGTGTTCTGGTCTGAACATTAAACTTGTCCCCATGGTACAAGCCCTGCTCACAGGTAAACTGGGTAAGAATTTAAACATGTATTTCACAACACAAAAGATGTCCCACCTCACCAGCAAAGCTCCCCACAAGAGCAGCTTCACAGTGGCTGACCTACGAGCTCAGCGAAGTCACCGACACAGAGGAGCGCTCTCTTGACCAAACCATGGCAAGAAAAAAGCGCAAGTCTGGACACACCAGGGCTTCTGCCACCAGCTGTCCTGCCAGATACCAAAGTCACCCCATCAAGGCTGCAGCTCCTCCAGAATGAACTACAGCATTGCCTCAAATACAGCAAAGCCATTTCCAAAGTTGCTTTCTTCAGTTTCAAGCTAAAACCTCAAAAATGTCAGATTTTTACTGCTGGGTTTTCTGGAATTACTTTGCTGACCAGCCTTTGAACTCGGTGAGTTCCCCCCTCTGCCAGACACGAGGGGGTGCTGCTTTCCCACGTCAGCAGCAGCGGACTTCCAATCCCCTCTTAGGGCACGGGTTTAGATCTGCCAAAACTCAGTTCACAAAGTTAGAGACAACCAATAAGTTTACCTTGGTGGATTCTGGGAATCCTCCCCACGTCCATTCCATGTGAGATTCGGACCTGAGCAAGCTCTCAGCAGGTTTCACTTCGAGTTCCGAGTCACTTTTAGGGCAGACTGTCTCAGAGAAAGGGCTAGCAAATCAACAAGAACAAAAAAACCAGAAGCAGTAGCAAGCTGCAGTGTTTAAAATGCATCTGTTGTGCAGCTACTGTTGGTAGAGTTTTCTACGGCTTAACAGAGCTTCAATTATTCGGCAGCATGGCAAGAAGCCCAGCAGTACTTCCAGACAGCGAGGAATTAGGTTAAAACCAAAATCACATTACAGGACTTACACAGCCATCACCCTAACCAGATTCCTCTGCTCTCTCTGCAGTGCAGGTACAGCTCTTCCCTCAGCTCACTGCCAGTTTTTCAAACAAAACAGAAATAAACAAAACCAGTTTATCTGAAAGCAATGCGGAAACTGGCCTTGAGTTCTTTTCCTCTGTAAAAATACAGCATTTAAACTTGCTGTGCCGAGCCTCGAGCAATAAAAGAAAGACACACAGAACACCCCCAACTCGTGATGCAGGGAAACCACCACCGCCAAGGGAACGGAGGAGAGGGACGGCCGGTTACCCAAAAACCTCCCTCAGGTGTGCTTGGACTACACAACCGCCTCACTTCCATCCTGTTCTTCATGCTGTGGTTGTTACCCATCAGCTAGAAACAGACCCTGGAAATTTACTGCAGCCATGACCACTTTCGAGCCAGAAGAACTCACTGTACAAAACTAGAAAGGTGGGATTCCAGACTCGTTTTGCTCTGCCGTCTCAGGGAGGAGGGAAGGAAACCCGAGAGGCTGGTCTCAAGTAGTGTGTAGTGTTGCGACACAGCTTGTTAAAGCAGGAAGAACACAGATAGTGTCAGCAATCGAACAGTTCATGTTACTGCTTTTGGTCTTCTTCAAGTGAGCAGGACAAACAGAAGTGTCCTCATGGAAAAGACTGTGGCTACAACCTTCCCTTAGCTCCCCGCAAGCGTTCTGGAGAGCAAGACGGCCAGCCTCAGCTAAAAGAGGTTAGCTTTCCCAGGGCTCCAAAAAGGAGGTGATGAAAAGCCCCATTTCTCTTCCACTGTACAATGGCTACATTCCAGAACCCTTCTTTGGTAGCTTAGGAGAAGTAATTTCATGCAGAACTTCTCTCGCATAAGCCATCTAGGAGAAGAGACAACCCCCCTCCCCAGCGAGGGAAAGGCAAATGGCCAGTTTCTCTGCACACTCCAACTGTACCGAGCAGCTGCTGCTTAACCACCCCCCCCAAGCCACCAAGCGTCTCCCGATGCACACACAAGCCATCAGAGCAGACCGTCCCCTCGCTGCGTCAACCAGAGGAGAGGGATGAACCCTGTCTCCCAGACACAGCCAGCTTGTCCACGTCAGCTGGAGTGCGGGCAGGACCATCGGCCTTTCTGCTACCGTTACCTCAGGGGTGACACCCATACCACACCATGCCTGTCCTCAGGGTCACATGCCAACTGCTTTCCAGTCACAAACCACAAACCCTGGGGAACTTCTGAAGAGTGTGTCTCATCCAGAACAGGATGAGGCTGAGGATGTGGCTGCCAGCCCAAACCAAGGGAAGGAACGGCCCCGCTGCTGCTGCTGGTGAACGAGCTGTGCACCATGGCAATCTGCAGGCCCACACACGGGGTGGGCTGCTCGGACTCTGCTGAGGCCACGGCCCCGGGAACAAGCAGCAAGGAGAGTACACGCACTTCAGAAGTACTTGCTGCAGCTCCATCTCTCCTGCTGCGCGGTACCATCTACGGATACAGGAGAACTGGTGCCCGTGCAGCGAGCAGCTGGTGCGCCTGAAGGGACATCGCTGACCAGTAACCCAGTGACGCTGCTACGGGGCAGAGTCCTCAGCCAAGCTGAAAACAGCGACACCAGACGCTCACCCAAGATTGACAATGACTGCAGGCACTGCCCAGCACTCCACGGGCCATATACACACCCTTCCCCAAGTGCAGCGCTCAGGAGAAGTACGAAATGCACCTCACGTACTACCCCCTGTGCACTGAACGCTTTCTAACACCAAGAGACTGATGCTGGAGTGGTGAACTCCAAAGAACAAGCCCTGAAAACTCCAGAAGCTGAATGCAAGAGGAATACAGGAGCATGGACATCAGAACCTGCAGAGCCTGGGTGTGCCAACAGGAGCATCCCAGCTGAGAACTGACTAGCAAGAACCCACCACCAACTGGTACTGCTCCTGGTATGTCTGGTAACCGTGTTATTAACTGGATATTCCATCTTTAATAGCAGATTTTAATAAAGTATTTTTCATTTGAGGGGAAAAACAGAAAGACAAGAGAGACACAAGTTTTGTTTAATACATACAGTAGAGCTCCTACAGATCCATCAAGTATCAAATGCTGTGATGGATACCACAAAATTTAGACATGATAGTTTAATTTAGGTTAGTTAGTTTAGGTTAGTTTAAATTTAGGTTCGATAGTTTAACAAGTCAGGGGAAAAACAAATAAAAAGGCACATTAACTTTTAATGTAATTATTCCTCATTACTCATGTGATGAATTACAAAGTGACTTACTTCTCCAGAGGGGACCAGTCTCCGTCAGATAAGGGGTAGTGATCCTTCGAGTGATAAATCAAAGGTTCTTTCTGTTCTTCGCCCTTTGGTGATGAATTTGAGGACCCTCTGTGGAGATACGGGAGACACTGAGTCAGTGATAAGAAGCTGTAAATACTGCAGGTTTAAAACTCTACCACCGCTCCTGGCACATGGTGAGTCGGTACTGAAGAAGTCACAACGGCCGAAGTGACAGCCCTCTGCCCAGCAGCTGGTATAACCAAACCCCGAGAGGGCCATCGGGATTCACACAGCGCCTTTCCCAGGAACACCTCGCGCCTCCCGGTGTTATCTAGGTAAGTCAGACGCTACCGCCAGATCTCATCACAGCCGGGGAAGACAAAAGACGCCTTCTAAAAAAAGCTGCACAAACCCTTGGAAACGGATTTTCCCAAGGCTCAGGAAACAGCTTGTTTTCCCCTTTAAGAACAGAACGAGATAAGGCCTTACATACTGGTACCTGCGGGTGCATTTCTGACCTTCCCGTTGGCACGTCAGCCTCCCCTTCCTTCCCCAGTTCCACTTTGAAATCTGAAGCTATGTCTAATAACAGTTAAGTTTCTTTTTTTTTCTCCTTTTTCAGAGCCACATGTTCATCACTCAAAAAAAACCCCACCCCACACCCGCTGATACCGCCTTACATCCCCGCAGGATGTGGAAAGCCAGCTGAGCAACACTTTTTCCCAGCCGCGTCGGCGGCTGGCAGGAAAGCACTTTGCCTGTCTCCTGCCTTGGTCGGCCAGCGGCCTGGCTGGCCGTGAGCTCCCCCGGCAGAGGCAGAGCCACGACCCGCCTGGCTCTGGGCTGCCATCTCTACAAGGCAGTCTTGGGTCCTACGCTTATTTACTACTCGCAACAGCACTCCTTTACCAAATCTGCTTCCTCTCGCATCGTCACCCTCTCCTCCGACCGAGGGTGCATCTGTATTACCATTCCTCTTTACATATATATGTAAAAACCAAATAAAAAGCCTTTCCGTTCTTTCATTCTAAGGAAAGAGACCCAGAGCATCCTTGCGGAAGCGCCCTGGTCTGTTCTGCTATGACTAACGTTTGACATTTCAGTCAAACCCACCGCACTGTACTCATCTCTAGTCGAATTATAATTGCTGGAACAGCAACCTGGATTCTGAACACTGGATGGAGTCCTAAACCCTTCATGCATTTGTAATGATTTATTAAATAAAGAATAAACAATTCCTGAGCTGTGTTTTCTTTATTCCTGTACTTGACAGTTATTCTATTTCACTACGACAAGCTGTTGTTGTTTTAACACTCTCACACTCAAGACTGAACAAAGATCTTGCTTTTCTTAAACCAGAAAGAAAGGAAACAAGTTAAAATCTCGAACCAAACCAAATGCCAATTCCCAGACTTAAACGGAGCAGGGAACATCCAAATGACAACTCACTGACATAAAGGTGACAGTGAAAAAATAAGGCAAGTGAACTAAGAAAGCCACAGGGAATCTGGAAAACACTTTAAAATCCAGCTTTTGTGTTTTATTGGTCTAGATGTGGTAACAGATCCACGTTCTGCTACTGCACAAACCTTTTTGGTACTTGGTTAATTGCCCTGAAGGAGTTTTTTTCAGTTATACTTCATTCTCTTACACCAAAACTTTGTTCTCATTCCCAGCCCGGATCCTGGGATTACTCAGACAGCACCAGGCCTCCCAGCGACACTGGCCAGCGAA
>NW_010432328.1:10891-14878 GCF_000710305.1 Buceros rhinoceros silvestris | reverse complement strand
GCGACCCGGGCCCGGCAAGCCGCCCAGCCTGTCTATCAGCTAAGTCCACTTCTTCTGGTCAGCAGCCTCAGGAACTTCCCAGAACACTGCTGCTCAGCCTGTCCTGGATTTCCACCCTCTGCAGGCTCAGCAGCTTGCTCCTGCTCCTGCCATCCCGCCTAGCACTCCTCCAAGCTTCTGCAGCTCAGCGGGATGTGCTACCACCACAAGCTCCACTTTTACTAATAGTTTATCCACTTCAAAACACAGAACTGGTATTTTTTCCCCTTCTTCACGACTGCACACCTAAAGAATCCTCTCTACTATTGCGAAGGATCATTGGTTTGTGCAGTGGTCCGTTCCCAAAGCAAACTCCAGGTGAGCGAGCAGTGGGGCTGGGCGGTGGTGTACGACAGGCACCGCAGACAGCAGCACAGGCAGAGCTCACCGAAGAGCCCAGCAGAGACCCTTCCTCAGCCACACCACGATCTTGACAGTGCTGCCTTACCAGAACGGGCCTCACGGGACTTTGTGTTCATAACAAAACGGCCACACTTCACGGATTCTGTGAGAAGTGGGCGATAACGGTCTGGGGTTTCGGTCGGTTGGCTGAGGAGAAGCCAGCTGACACTCGGGCACAAGTCACCGTCTGAACGTCCAGTGCCAGAGGGAAAGCAGTCAGCGAGTACCTGACAGCCTACCTCAGGGGCTGAACGCTCTTCTCATCATCGGAGCTGATTTCCATTTCAAAAATCTCCTCCGTCCCAGCAGAAGCAATCTGATCCTCCTTCCTGCTGTCCTGTTTGTATTTCTTCCTTCTTCTTTTTTTCTTTTTCACCGAACCCGGGGTGAAGACTGTCTCCATTTCCACAGAGTGTGGAATTTCTGAGCTTGCATATGTCCTCTCATTTTCACCTGATGTCAAATGATTGTCAGTGTCTTTGAAAAACTGGTCTTCAGTGGGTATGGGAGATGTTGCCAAATACGCAGGAACCTTTTCCTAGGCAAAAGAAGAAAATAAAAGAACAGACAATTTTTTTTTTACTTTGTTTTGTGCAAACAGGATAGTTGTCGGCTATGGATTAATCCTTGCATCTAAATTTAGACGTGAAACCATACAATAGCCCAGTGGTATGAAGCCGATATCCAGAAAGGAACCAGCCTCACCAGAGGGATCATAAAAAGTTCAGGAAAATGAGTGTTGGTATTCGCGCAGTCTGAGACATAACCAACTGATCTTGCTGACAAAACAAACACCCGGTCAGCGGCATGTTTGAAATTATCTGCCCTTGAGCACACCAGTTCTACCCACGCTTAGCAAACATGTTAATAAAAACAGGCTAATTAAATCCACTGCTGTCTGTCTATTCTGAAACAGGTTAGAGGAAGGTGTGGGTTGGGACAGCTGGGCATCTTGTGGTGCCATCATCTGCAGAAGTTCCTCTGCTCTGTGGCCAACTCACCCTGCAGCTCTGGCAGGACCCGCCAGCTCTCTGGAACACCCCATACACCGCTAGGGTGTCCCTGCTCTCAGTGAACACGCTCTCAGCAAGTGCCACAGCTCCTCCACAACACTGTGCTGGGGACAAGGGGAGTGGTGGTCTTCCTTGCTTCTGAACAGCTTCGGACCGCTCAGGTCCCACTGACAGCTGACACACAGCACCGCTGTCGGGGTGCATTTTGATCACGGTGTGTGCCAGACCAGAGCCCAGCCTGCCTTTCTCCTCTAGGTTAGGAGTCCTCACCCTCAGCCACCATCTAGGGCCTTAATGCCTTGTTTCTCCTTCCACTTTAAACTGTATTTAACTCCTCAGAAGGCGAGCTTCCTCCCGTCCCTCACCGTAAACAAGCAGCACCCTCAACAAAAAAGTGGCTCCAGCTCATTTCCTTGACAGACCGATTCCTGCTAACCACAGGAAGTCAGCACTTCATCTTTCACTTCACTCAGATGGATTTTTTTCTCTCTCTCCTTTGACTATTTTCTCTAAACCTTTAGGGACTTTGCATTTCCAACTTCCTTCCTTCTGCCAGGCTGAAAAATGCCACCAGACTGGAAAGTGATCAAAGCCAAAGCTCAGGGCTGACAAATGCTGCCATTACATGGGTCCCATGTGCTTAGGAAATCAGACTGAAAATGAACCGTGACTCCTGTTTCTCAGAGGCTCCTTAGCTTCCAGCTGCAACAGGATCTCGGGAACTACTGTATTACAAGAAGAATCTGAATGTTGTTCAGATCAACAGAAGTTACTGTGAAAGTATCTGTGAAAGTTTCACAGACAAAATCGTAAGAAACCTGTGGTAAAAATGGTAAGACCAGTTAAAATCATGCCCAAACAGACAACCTGCACGGGCGCAGTGTCAGGAGAACAAGCTGTAAGAAAAGCCATCTTTTGGCTATGATACACACTATGACAAGGCCATCTGTGTAACCACAGTGAACAACAGTGCACATACCACAACAAATGAAACATTCAGCAAGTCCCTCAGTAAACCTCTAATTAAAAAATAAAATAAAATGGGTTACGTTATTAACCCTGCAGCAGAACGCCCCACAGCATCCAGGCAGCACGTGCAGGCAACATTCAGGTTTGGTCCCAGAACACCCAGCTTTCGTACAAGTGACAACATGGACAGCGGTACAGTAAGCATCTGTAACAGGCCACTCTGCTAACGCTGCACTGTGGCCAGCACGAGGCACGCAGCCCTTACATTTTCCTCCTCCGTTTCTTGCACAAAGAAAGCTTCTCCATTGTCACCCAGTTTCATGTGAAGATCAACAGCATCGCCATTAATTTCTATATCAATCTGTGGAAAGAAACAATTCAATGTAAATAATTCATCACAGGAGGAGGCCCTGACCTCAAGGCCCGCTTAGCTCCGACAGTAAACTTTGCTCCATTGTACAACCATGTCTCTTTCTCCTCCCTCTGCTTTTTGACAGAAGACTGTTATAATAATGCAGTTTATTTTGTTAACCTGGCTCCCAGCAGAGCCCAACACCTACAAGAAAAATCCGAAAAAAAAAAAAAGCAAAACATCTGAAGACTTGTTCAACTGATCTGGAGAGCGAGAAGCATAATAACAGACCAGTGATCACTGATCAGTGAGCCTTAGACAGCCCATCGTAACTCCCCTGCGTGTCGTACTGCGGCATGTACCTGACTCCAGGTCCAGCTCCCTGCCAGCACAGTGCCGCTGGCACCGAGACATGGACGCTCGGGGCTGCTCCTCGCAGCGCGGAACGCCAGGAAGGAAAGAGGACATGGACTGCCAGGAAAAACGCCAGCGGCAGAGCGCTAAGAAAGGCAGATCCATGTAGCCTAACGCGCTCCGTCACCCGCCCGTTTATGGGAATAAAGCCGTCAGCCAGGAAACCCACTCGGGAGCCGATAGAGCTCCGGCTGATAACCAAACACGTGCCGGCACACATCCAGCCCCTCAAGATAACGGTGGTGCTTTTTCCCCACACGAACTGAAGGGTTTTGAGCTGAAAATCCTATTTCACAACTGAACACGGTTCAGTCTTCAAATATCTTCCTGAATTTCCAATTCAGTTTTAAAAAAAATATTACCTCAGTGTTCCTTTTTTCAACCTTTTCTTTATGCTGATTTAGACAGACAAACATCCCTAATTTTAGTCCCCTGTACCTCACGCTGGTTTCAGTTTCTCTAAACCTTTAGGGACTTTGCATTTCAAACTTCCTTCCGTCAGGCTGAAAAATGCCACCAGACTGGAAAGTGATCAAAGCCAAAGCTCAGGGCTGACAAATGCTGCCATTACACGGGTCCCATGTGCTTAGGAAATCAGACTGAAAATGAACCGTGACTCCTGTTTCTCAGAGGCTCCTTAGCTTAGGTTTCAGGAGACGTCAGCACACGACTTCAGCATGGAGCTGAAGCACAGATACACGTGTTTTGTGTTCCCTGCACCTCAAGGCTCCCGGCTGACAGCAGCCTCTTCAGGTGCCAGAGCGGACTCGTGCACCACGCAACACCGACCGCCCACAG
>NW_010432328.1:5636-10716 GCF_000710305.1 Buceros rhinoceros silvestris | reverse complement strand
CTGCCGCCGCCCCCCCAGCCGCAGCAGCCGCCGCCACCCCCCCAGCAAGAGCTGGGAACCTCGCTGCCAGCGCAGGACAGCACGGACCCACAGGAGATAGTTCCATTATTCGCCAGCTTTTTGGAGGTCCCAGCAGCTGAAATCCTCTCTTAGGTTTGGTTCAGCTCCTCTGGAGCGTAGCTGAAGACACTGAGCAAGCTCCAGTTTCTGATCACTCCCGCTGTGAGATGTTAGAGGAAGCACCGCTGTGCCATTTCTCTTGTGGCTCAGTGAAGAACTGCAACAGACTGCGCTGCAGATCGGAACAGAAAATCACCTCTGTCGCCTGCGCGCTCATTAATAAACACACTGGCAAGCAGGAAATCAAAGAAATGAAATGAGAGAACTGCTGCCAGACTGCATTACGATGATAAACCGACAGCTGTAATGCACATAGCTCCCAGTATGGGCCAGTAACAAAACCATGTCCTAACACAACTGCTCTTTATCCTCTTTTTACAACCCAAACAGAGAGAGGAGGGCAGTTTCCTGCAGTGTCCTTCCACTTCACGGAAAAGCGGCGGGGAATCCAGAGGGTTTATGACCTGTTTAAAACAACACCGCCGCATGATAAACCGACAGCTGTAATGCACATAGCTCCCAGTATGGGCCAGTAACAAAACCATGTCCTAACACAACTGCTCTTTATCCTCTTTTTACAACCCAAACAGAGAGAGGAGGGCAGTTTCCTGCAGTGTCCTTCCACTTCACGGAAAAGCGGCGGGGAATCCAGAGGGTTTATGACCTGTTTAAACCAACCCCGCCGCTGGCAGCACGCCCACGGGCAGCACCGCCATTCCCAGGAATGAAGCTTCAGTCTCAGTTTTTATCTGCTTGTGGATATTAATAATCAGGTTTTCTACTGCGTATCAGCCTTGGACAGAGCTGACAAGGAGTAACATTCATGATAGGTCAGTCACCAGTCCTTAAGATATGCTCTATTTGCCCTCCAGACACTCCAAAAACAGTTGCTTGCAACACCAGGGACCAGTTAAAGGCATCCAGGGTTGCTAGCCAGCACACTTCAGTCAGTCACAAACAGCCACGCGGTAACCCATGGTAAGACTGTGCAGCCAAGCTGCTGCCGTTCTTCCTGCGCAGCTCAAAGCTGTCAAAGCTCTGCTTTCCCAGCACTTCCGGTTTTTTGCAGAGCCCACAGACTGCCACAGGAAGTTCTGTGTTGCACTCCAGAACGATCACTCCAAGACCCGAGAAGCTGCTCTGCAGGACATCAGCTGCTCACGGGCTCTGTGGGGAACACACAGGTACTCAGAACCCTGCCCTGCCCCACTCTGGGAACTCACCACTTTTTCTTTAGAGCGCAGGACACCCAGCTTCCCAAACCGGACGTGAAAAGGAGAACACTGGAACGTGCCATCCTGCTGCCGGACCACAATGACATCGATGCATCCCGAAAGCGTTGCCTGGTTAATGCCTTTGTACAGCTCCTTCACCGTAACCAGCACTTGACCAGCAAGCTGTCCTACGTAGTTCATAGTCTGAGACTAAGAGAAAGGAGGAAGAAGAAAAAAGAGTAAAAAACATTAAGAGATTTTAAATTTGATTTTTAAAAACATCTCAAGAGATGTGCAATGTCCTGTGCCTCTGATTACCGAAACAAGCTTTACACAAACACCTTCAACAGTCAACAGAATTTTGGCCTGATTCTTTTATTACCGACAGTCTCCAGAGCTATAAACCTATTCTTAACAATTTATCAACTTGAACAAAGAATTATTTAAATATTTTAAAGTACATTTTGAAGCAGGTAATTTTTGGAGCCCAAGGCCTAGATCCAAGCGGAGCAGAATTACCCAGAAGAGCAGGAAAGACAAACTCCTTCTCTGCAGACAGCCTGCACGGACAATGGACACAGCTGTACAGAGGGAGGCACAACCAACCATCCTAACAGTCAGGAGACGTCAGGTGGAATGTCCTACATGCAACTCCTCCTTTACAGCTCTATGTTTTAAAAAGTGCCAAGTCACTTGAAAAAACTATCAAAATACCTGAAGGGAAACAGCGGAGTTTGAGTGTGGAGAAAACAAGACCAGAAGAAATGCCGTTTTCTTCCTGTATAAGAAGAGCACACCACCAGTGACGTGATTTACTGTGAAATAAGTACTGAAACCTCCTGCAACATAAAAACCCATGAGCCTGTAAAAGCCCTTCTTGAAAAGCACTGCCATCGACCTTCAGCACTGGAACCGAGGTGAGCAGGACCTCCACCTCCCGCAGGCGATGCCAGACACTCAGAGTTCCCCAGACTCTCCCATTAACCGCTGATTCATTAAAACTGCTCCAAGCCCCATCTACAGGTACTGCGTCCACTCCTCTGAACAGCTTTGAAAACAACACTTCTTCTCTCCAGGAGACTCCACAAGGACAAGGCGGGTTTCCCAATCCAAATTTAAAACTGGTCTGACATTACTCACAGAGCTGCTGCACCAGGTAACACGCTGGAGAATTTCCTGCTGTTCCTGGAGTACAGCACAGCTGAAGATGACAAAAGGAGCAGACTGTCACTGGGTGACTAATGAGGTCAGCAGGGCGGACTCCCTGCGGCCACTGGTGCCTGATGGAGTTGTTTCCTCTCTTGGTCCTGTCACGTACCACTATAAAATTAACTGCTTGCTGTTGATAACAGCTCTCGCTTGCTAAGACGGGGTGATCTCCCTTCAGCCCTCCCTCGCCTGACCCCCTCAGCGAGCTGGCTGCAGCTCACCGACACCCTCTGCCCATTTCATGTTCAGCAGTCGGGAAGTTGGACTCACTCACCCAGAACACGACAAACCAGAGCCAGGAGGCGCGGCAGCACCAGGGAGTGGGAAGAACAGGCTGGGGGAAGGGCAGGGCACTGAGCGTCTCCCTTCTGCCCTGCCAGATGTTCGCTGCATCTGCCGGCACTGTAAGCCAGCCCAGAAAGGCAGAGGGTCTCTGCCCTACAGTGACAGTCAATCGTCGCTGCTCCCGCAGGAGAAGCTCTCTCTAACCCCCAGTCATTACCATTCACGGCTAGACCTTGGCTGCTGCCAGGAGGAGCCCGTGGCACTGGCGGACAAAGGAAAGTTGATGTCACCTCACCAGGGAGGCTGGGTTTGTTAAAGAACTGCTTGGCAGGTCGGGAATAGGAGTCCTTAACAGCGACGCCGTTCCACAGATCCCACTTCAGGGAACCGGACTGGAGAAGCGGACATCAGCACAGAACCCCCTGTGATTTCAGTAGCGGCTGTTTAGAAGACTGGAATGCCACACCGACTGCTGAGAACCGAGTTCAGTTCATAAATAACCCACTTCTCCTCACGTACATGCCAAGTGACTTGTCTAAGCACAGAAAATACCCCCACCCCCACGGGACTGAAGCATTCACCTATTTCACACACGTTCTGGCTCTCCAGTAGCAGTTCTCTCTCTGGCAGGTCTCCGTCCTGTTTCTGTAGCTCGCAGCACAGCCACTTTTAGGACCATACATGAACGAATAACCCTACGTGTGAAAGAGTTGCGAACTTCTGAACCAACCGAGTGTTACAAGCAGTGTTTATACTGAAAGCAGCTTTTTATGATCCAAGTCTGCACAGAGGCTGATGTAGCTGATGGCAGCCATCCCTCCAGGACAGCCATGCCTGGGGTCTCACGGCAGAAACACGGACTGTGACTGCTGAGGCTCCAGGGACTGAGTCGGGAATGTTCAGGCCGTACTACCTTGTCTGCAACAGTTCTTCTAGCTGAACATATTAACTCTGCTAAGCCATGTGCCGCTGCAATTGGAACGGGGGAAGAGCTCTCTGTCCTATATCAAAAAAAAGATTTTTCTCTGGCAAGAAACCAGAAAAGGCAGAAACTGAAACTGCCTTTTCTTTTCTTTCTTTGAGAGAGGGTATAAAAGTAAATACAAAACAAGAAAAGAAAACGCTTTGGAAGTTCAAGAACTAAAAATAAAATTCTGTGTCTCCCTCTATAAAATATCTAGATCACTTAAACCTGAATTAACCCTGGGTATGTTGGCTGACTTCCTCACGTCACAGCCTTGAGGAAGAGAGTGCTCCTCAGGACTCACAGTGCAACACTGCTACAGCTCCGCTCATGTACCTGACGTGCTCCATGGGACAGCCACCCACGCTTTCAGAACCCGTCCCCAGGCAGTGCTGACGGGAGCCTGACGGGAGCCCAGTGTGAGCTGGAGGCTTGGTGGATAGGAATTCATCGACGTACCAGCCACAGAGAGGTTATCTGAGCTGCCACAAACCCAGCAGGACTCCTTAAACCATTTATTACTCAGTAATACCCAGGTACAGGTGCGAGAGACAATCAAAAGGCTTCCCACCAAGGTGTGCATTCTGCGCCTTCGGAGCAGCGCTTCCGTCCAGGCAAACCGTGCTTTCGGTGTCCTTAAAGCCAGCCCCTCGCACACGGGTGCGCCCCCGGGAACACACACCCTACAGACGCCCAGCTCCACCACAGAAGAGTGCCAGCTCCTCCGAGGTGAGCTGGCAGACTGCGCCAGAGGCGCTGCTTCAGAGGGCGTGCATTGTAACGAGCACTGCCACGACAGTGAGTTATCAAATGCCCACCTTAGCCTACAGCAGAGCAGATATTGATACATCCCGCTTATTCTGGGATACGTTCTGAGAGTTAAAAGAGTGACTAATACCACAGGAGGCAAACAGTAAAGAAGCTGCGATTGTTTCAAGAGATTAGGTAGAAAAACAAAACAAAAACCCTGCAGAGCCACTGTTTCCCTCAATTTATCTCACTTGTATTTGCATGTATAGATAGAGCGATGAGGCAGGAGCTTTCCTTAACCAGGGAAAACCCTTAGCAAGTGTTTTACTAGTTTCTGTGTTGTACCTGATGAGATTAGGGGGAGGAAAAAAGGACCAGGTGAAACAGAACCAGTGTAGCATCAGGTCTACTTGGCAAAAACAAGCAAACAAACCCAGCTTTGCTCCCAAGTAAGGGTTTTAACTGGGGTTCAGGATCGCTCTAGCGCTGCAGCGAGCAGCTGTGGAACAACCGTGGGAAACGCAGGCAGCCTGCTGAA
>NW_010432328.1:4760-5521 GCF_000710305.1 Buceros rhinoceros silvestris | reverse complement strand
CGCTCAAAGCCTTCCCCACACTGTTCAACGCTGGCAGGCAATGGTACACACTCTAACCAAGCGACAGGAAATCACACCGCCACCTCCACAGTTAATCTGTCGAACTCACCAAGATGCCAGCAGGAACCCTTTCAGGGGCAGCAACACCACTTCCACCAAAGTCACCTTCCAACCCATCCTTTTCTGAGGGCTGCATCTCAGGAGGCGGGATGCTACCTCTGCAGGGCGCAGGGGAAGGCAGGGCTGGCAGCCATAGCAGAGCCTGGTACCAGCATTCCTCCTCCTCCTCCCTCAGCAGCACGACGGGGCAGCTCTGCTGCTCCCCTCCACAGCCAGGCTCGCTGCCCTTTCCCACGCAGTGTTGTGGCTAGAGCGGAAGCGCTCCCTTAAGAAAGCTCACACACAAACTCCCTCGCCAATGGGCTTTGCTTGAAGAGCCCCAGCCCCTGGGCTCCCCAGATAAGCGAGGAGGGAGCAGACACTGCCGCGTGTTTGCTCTGATAGGACACGGGGCCCTTCGTGTGGCGTCACCTGACGGTGGCCAGGCTCCCCCCAGCAGCAACAGGGATTTGGTTAATGATTCTTATGCAAAGTCTGCAGGAACTCAGCCGGGCACTGCTGCCCGCTGTTGCAACTCCACCGTCTGTAGCAGCATCCAAAGTCCTCGCTCAGGCGCTGCCCCCCCAGTCCAGGAGGGCCTGCTGGCAGCCAGGTGTCCACTGCCACCCCCAGTCCAGGAGTGCCCACTGGCAGGCCTGTGT
>NW_010432328.1:1718-4634 GCF_000710305.1 Buceros rhinoceros silvestris | reverse complement strand
CCCCAGTCCAGGAGTGCCCACTGGCAGCCATGTGTCCACTGCCACCCCAGTGCCCGCTGCACCCCACCGATGCTTTCCGTGGGCTTCCTCCTCCTGCTTTACAGGACAAACCTGACCCGTGGGCTCTCTCCCCCTTACTGAAACCGCAATCTAACAGCACAGAGACAGTGGACCTGCTCTCGAGTTTACACCGACCCACACAAAACCAGTGCACACCACAACACACATTCTGTCCCGTGGGAGCTCTCCCGCTTTCTCCCAGCTGAGCTGCTGAAGCAGCGCGCTCTAGAGGGGTGGACAACACACCCGGTTTATTGTGCGTTGGCTCCACGGCCGAGAGCGAGGACTCACGTTTGGCCGGAGGAATTCTGGAATGCCAGTCCTCCTCTGAACAGCATCACCGGCAGGTGAAACCCCTGACACAAGGGCACAGTTCTGCCCCGGGGCGGGAGAGATGTTCTCTAGGCACCACCACACAGACGTGTTCTCACCCCCTCAGACCCACGCCTCTTCTCCCACCCCCTGGTGCCACTTGGCGTCTGCTACCCCAAGCTGGGGAGGGCAGCAAGATGGGAAATTCAATGCCCCCAGGATCTCCTGCCAGGCGAGTCAAGAGCCAGTCAAACCAGAACCAGAACAGTTTTCAGTGCAGCTTGAGTATTTTCTTAGTCTCACAAAAAAAAAAAAAAGCTTGCAAGAAAGGAAATGCTTAGTTTATTTGGACTTGGCCACTTTGCCGTGTGTCACAGTCGTATCTGCGTGTCCTCCTCTGAATCATCTCACCCCGGTATTACAGCAGCTCTCCTTGTACTAACTGGAGCATTTCTGCATTCTCTTTTTTCTCTTCAAGTTGCCTTGCTTTCTGCTCACAAAGGAGCTTCAGCGAGAACAAAGACCCCTTTTAGCCTTAACTCCGTGGAGTGAGTGTTTCTGTTAGAGTGACCAGTTCAATCAACAGCTTGGGTTACGCGTACTCCGGAAGGTCCTCAGGAGGTGAAGACCGGAACCCTGTTCCAGGCGCTGGGAAGAGGCGCCTGGCACCCTCCCCGGCAGCCTGTCCGGGCACAGCCTACACCACCTGCTGGACAGACCCATTCCACCAGCACAGGCTTGTCTGCTGCTGCATCGACCTTGGCCGAACGTATCTCTAGACACACTGCACAGAAAACTGAGTGTCTGGATAGAAACCCCCTCTCTCCCCTTCCACGCGAGATGCAGGAACGCGGGTGGAGCTTTTCCTGCCTGTTTCTGGAAGGCTCTCAGCACTTCCCTCAAAACACTTTCCAACTTCTCCAGTGAAAAGGCACCGACCTGCTTCAGGTGTCTCGCTACCCTCCCACAGAGTTCCAGGATTCAGAAGCCAAAGCAAAAGACCCCAGACATGTCCTGAGGCATGAGACACACCCCGCTGTTAGTGCTGGAGAACTCGGTCACCTTTGGGATGGATACAGGAGCCGAGATGCGAGACTCCAGGCTGGCCAGAATGAACAGAAACACGCTTATTCTGAGCCGTACCTGTATGGATACCCAGGAGGTTCTAGACGTAGTGTACATAAACAAGAAACCTTTTCTTCCCTAACAGACCCTCCACGCTGTTGGACTGATGAACATGTACCAAGCCAGAACAACATCCATAAACGTAACCTGCATCTAAGTCTTGGCTGTTTCATTAGGACATCAGGTGAGAACGCTAGTCTCCCCGAACCCCACACAAAGCTGTTCTGGCAGGAGGTGCTGGGAAGGGGAAAAGCAGATCTAGCTGAGCAAAGCAGCGTGTGTGCTCCCTCCCCAGCAGTCGAGTGGCATCACAGAGATCTAACAAGCAGAGAGCCCTCAGCTCTGAGGCATGCAGCTGCTCACCCCCGCACCCTCCACACAGACAGCGGACCTGTGAAGCAGCCTCCCGGCTGTCTTGTCTGCCTCCACGCGCACACTCTTCATCTGGGGAATGAACGGCCCCACATCACCACTACATCCGTTAACTTTAAATCACTGTATTTCAGTTCGCATCACAAACAAAATTCTACCGTTAGCCAAGGCAGCCAGTCACTTCCATCCCTAACGGGATCCCCCCCACAGTCCGTTACTGGAAGCACTTCTTCGACGGGATCTTGCAAAGAATCCTGTACGCGGTTCCTTTCGAGGGCTGTTCATAACCGTCGGTCCAGAAGCAGCACATTTCCTGAGCAGACAGCTACTGTCTGAAAAAGGACAAGTGAACCCGCAGACGTGGCCTATGCCTGGCTTAGCCAGAGCTGGCTCCAGCCACACCGCCCAACACGGAAACGTCACCCGGCGCATCGGTTCTCCACATTCTGCAGTCCTGGTGCTGAACGGCAGCTCTCTGGATAAGGAAGGGGGGCAGCTCCTTGGTTAAAAATCTTCCCCGCTCACTCAGCACAGACCGCAGCAATGAGGAAGTGTCCCCCAGGTCTGGGGTAAGAGTGACTCAGGACAAGGGCTAGTGTCAAACAAGCGCTGCTGAGCTGGAAGAGCCTGGTGCCAGCACAGTGCTCCCCTGGGAGGGGGAAGCTGGCAGCCTCTTCCTGGAGATGCCCTCGATGGGTAAACATGAGGAAAATAAAAGCAATTTTAACAAAATTTTTAACAAATTTAACATGGTCCTCCAGAAGCATGTGCGAGCTCTGTCCTCAGACACGACGAGGCTCTGCTGGGCTTGCCCTGGCGGCTTCACACCAAACATTACAGCAGCCTGGCTGCCCCGACCGAATCGCAAGTGCTAGCGTTCCTTCGTGCCAGAGCGTCTGCAGCCACAATGAGGGCTGCAAGGCAGGCGACAGCTTGTTCTGAACTGAGACTCTCTGCAGAAGCAGCAACAGTCTGGCTGAGCTCGAGGTGGGTTCACTCCATTTCCCGCTGTGAGGAGTCTGCGCTCACCGATGCAGCAGTGAGGCA
>NW_010432328.1:0-1592 GCF_000710305.1 Buceros rhinoceros silvestris | reverse complement strand
TGACCTCTGTCACACACCCTGGCGGGGAGCAGAGCCTCCTAAGGGGAGCACTGCCGGCTGAAACCACCACCGGACACCGCCTGCTCCCCTGTTCCGCAATCAGGAGGGGCCCAGCACAGCATGAAGACATCTACCACCAGGCTTCAGACCTGGATAAACCGGAAAGCTTTCCAACTGTGGATATGTGACCCACGGCACCGAATGTCACACCCGACAGTGTCCCCTCATCCCTTCTCAGACAGCTACACACCACGCGTGGGCAATTCACGGCACAAACAACGACCAGAAGTTACTTTACGGATAAGGCAAAGCTATTTTAAAAAAAATAAAAAAAAGTCGTACAGTTCTAGAAGGTTGAGCACAGACATTCGATGGTCACTCACAGCCCCTGACTGTTTTCCTACACGCTGTGATCGCACACTTAAAGTAACAGCCTGGAAAAGGAGGAAATTGTGATCAGGAGCATCACCCATGTGAGCACCTTCCAGGAAGGGGCGAAAGCACAGCTCTGACAGAGGGTCCTGTGGGGCTCTGACCCAAACCCCGTCAGCCTTCTCCAACCTTGATGGCAGAGTCTGCGAGACCCTACGCTGGGAGCCTCGGGACAGAGGGAGGGGCAATAACAGCGAGCGCCGGCTGTATCTCCCCAGAACTGATCATGGCTTACAGAAACGCTGCAGGGAGGGAGGGAGGACAGAAAGTTCTCTGCGCTGCCAAACTGCAACG
The DNA here is from genome assembly GCF_000710305.1 of Buceros rhinoceros silvestris. Lineage (NCBI taxonomy): Eukaryota > Metazoa > Chordata > Aves > Bucerotiformes > Bucerotidae > Buceros > Buceros rhinoceros. The sequence continues at coordinate 866 of NW_010432328.1, read as the reverse complement.
CTTTATGTTTACGTCTTCCCAGTAAACAATTACAATTACACTTAGTTTTGTAACAAACCAAAACGTTATATCCTAACAATAAGTTCAAACAAATCGAGAACAGCGCTGGATCGCGCAGCACGTCACTCCAAGCTCCCCACACCCCGAGTTCCCCGAGAAACCTCTTAACTTCAGCTCCTCAGTTTAATACATGTTTTTATGGGGCACCGCACCGACTGTCCCCTCACTGAGGCAGAGATCTCCCTCGGTTTCTGTAAGAGATGGTGAACCCGTTTAACATACTTGTTCGGTGTTCAGGGATGGGAAGAAACCAGAGCCGTGGCTGGGAGAGAGGGCCCTGCCTGGAGCTCGCTGCTCGGCACACTCCGCAGCGGGCAGGTGGCAGGCATGCCCGCTCCTCCAGGAACACCACGGGAGGCATTTTATGATGTACCATTTTTCATTCTAACATGTATCTGTGCGGTCTTAAAATACATGTAACCCTGCACGCTGTCCTCTTTCAGTGTATTGGGTAAACGTTAGAGCTCTGCGTTCAAAACTGTCCTGAGAAAAGTATAAAAACACCCAGACGCCCCCAAAGAACTGCGTTCTGGGGGACCTGTACCACCTCCTCTGACCGTCCCTAAAAAACACCAGACACCGCCGCGGCGTATGGCTCCAAATCCTTCCTCGTAACACAAATGGAATTCGGGGGAAAAAAAGGACTTGGAGGATGCGCAGGTGGGAAGCGCGGCCAGAACGCAGGTACGTCCATGACATCATTCTGCCGGTGGCAACGCGCACGCTTCCGCGGCGCCCTGTGTCGCCCCGCTAAAGTCACTGGTGTACGTGTGCTCGGTCACCCTCGCACGGGAGGCACGGCGGCG
>NW_010432327.1:6087-9697 GCF_000710305.1 Buceros rhinoceros silvestris | reverse complement strand
GTGTGCCCAAAGGGGAAAGGCAGCACCTCAGGTCAAAGCAAACGAAGGAATGAAACAACACTCTTTTCTCCTTCCTGACTTCCAAGAAGGCTGTTTCCTGCATTTCCTAACCTACTGTCAAAGAGCTAAGAGAAAATCTGGAGACCTATTGTACATACTGGAGCAGGCTGGATCTCTGAGTAAGGATCCAAAAACGTACATGGGTCCCATCCTGGAGTCTGGGACGAAGGACCCCATATTGCAGGAAGTGAAAGGACCCCAGAGGTGTAGGTGTCAGGTTTGTCAGGTTATCACGCTGCTGGGGGATCTCCCACAGCCCTCACTCGTGCTGCATGGCAAAGCCCCCGAGCAGTCCCACCTCTTCCATGCCATTGAGCCAAGCCTGTACAGATCATCCTATGGGGTGATGTCACTAAGGAACCAGTACCACCCTGGCAAGATTAGGCCACCCTTTGAAAAGGCTGCAGGGATCAGGAAAGAGGAAGAAGTACAGTTCAATTCTCTTTATAGTTCTTGAATTCCTCCCAGCCCCTGGTTTCCACCAGAAGAGCAGAAACAGGAGGACGCTTTGCAGTACTGCTGAGTTACTGTCCCACAGCGAGCGTTGCTGCGGAAACCAATGGAAACTGCGGCAACAACTGCGCTGAACCTATTCCACGTAGTCTGTGCCAAAACAAAGTCCTTCGTGTCAATTAGTGTTGCACATGTAGAAACTCTACTTTTTTCTCATGACAGGCAAGATGAGCAGCTATTGAATTACACTCAAATCCTATGACAACAGTTTGCTTTGGGATCTTCTCTAGTGAACCTGCTTCTTTTCTTGCTCCTACAGTCCATGTTCGACTTCCAGGCAGATACTTAATTCTCTTTACAATGAAAGGCAACCATTCTCTGCCTTATTATTTTTTTTTATTTCCGAACAATTTAAATTTTCAGACTGAGTTTCATTACAGAGTCATTGTGAATGGCTTTCAGAGTACAAAACTGCCACTCTTGTTCTTGATCTCACACAATTCTTTCTCCACAAGATCTGTCCTGTTGAGTGGGGGTTTGTAACCTATAGTGAGATGTACACGCTAACCTAGTTTACTGTACCAAGCCCGTCGGAGCCATGGCTGCAGTAAAATAAAGAACATCAATTAAATTATTTCCTCTCATGTCACACTGTAAACTTCATAAACATGTAAATTCAAAAATCTCCATAAACACTTCAGTATTATGAATCGCTGCAGAGTATCACAGCTGGTTACCTGCAGAAATCGTGTCTGGAACCTAGTTCATCATTTACAGGCAGGCAGCAGATGTTAAAGGGAAAGTGTTTCACATAATCATTCCAAACACAAAATAAAGCAAGAGAAGCAGCAAGATACATAGCCAGCACTAGACTTTTTTGCATCTGTTTCATAGGGTATCAGGGATCTGAGTGTTTGCTAGCGAATCTATACATCTGTTTGGAGAGATCGTTCTGAAATGCTTGTTGAGAGCAGTGCTGCTCTTAGGCCGAGTTCTGACTGTGACACAGGGTTTATCACAATGACGAAAAAGCTGCTGCTTACACTCCTGCCTTGAGCTAGCACTGATTGAAATGAATATTCCGTGGTCACAGCGATCATGTGTGTCTATTTTTTCTGGAATTGTCACAGGAACCTGTGATAGCTGGGGGCCTAAATCCACGGGGCACTAGTTGTGTTTTCTAGATTCCCAGGCTCTATCTAGCCCCTGGCTCCTATGCCTGAAAGAACCCACCTGAGAGGCGATTCATAGTGCTGTTTGACAAACACCTGCATCTTTGACCCAACAGACCTGTGTCCTGCTCTGATCGGTTGCAATCCAGCTACTTGCCCACTCTCAGACCAGGTGGGAGAGCTTTATGTGCCAGTCCTGTTACCCAGGGCTCAGTCTGTGGAAGCTGTGACCTGTCAAACAGTGCCTCACGTGCCATTTGTATTCACCCAGAAGGAGGTGTTGGAAGGGTTTCTTCAACTGTGCAGCTCAGCTAAGTGCTCCCTCTACAAGACAAACCCCTGGAGACTGACTAAACCCTTCCAGGGGCCGCAGCAGTGAGGTACCACTGACCCCAGAGGAAGAAGGGAATTTGATTTTTTGCTTTTGGACCTGCTTCTATTTTATATTTCCACCTAAATTTCCCTTCCTCCCATGAGTTCCTGCTATGCAACAAATCCATTTCTACTATGCAACAAATCCGTTTCTACGTGACATACTTTTCAACAACTGAAGCGACAGGTTTCCTTCAGTAAGAAAAATCTTAGAAAATTAAATTATTGATTAAAGATGCTTCATGGAACAGTTGTAAAAAACGTACATGAGATAATTGTAGATTTGATGTACTAAAATCTTATTCTGTGGATTAGTTTTGTTGAAAGTGCTTAAGCATTCTGTGCTAGACACCACCGCTCCAAAAAAAAAAAAGAAAAAAAAAGAAAAAATTGTTGAATAAAATTAAAATGTGGCTGTCTAGTCATTTAAAAGAGAGATATTAAACAGACCATATCTAGTAGGAGGAAGTGGATACCAATGGCAGCAAGGGACTCAGAAATGCGAAAGCTTCATTAACTGCTCTGTATCAGTAAAAATGTCAGACAGAGCAATTTCATTTGAACTTGACCTACTTTTTACCACTATCAGCCAGAGGGGAATTAAAAAAAATTAAAAATTAAGTCAGGTATTTATGACTTGAAACAATAAGCTGTGTGAAGGGAGAGAAACAGCAACTCATTCTATAATAAAAAGTTCTGATTATATTCTTCATTAAAAAAACATTATATATTATGATAAATAAAACATGCTTGGAGACTCTGATGGAGAGCAGGACTTTTATTGATTCTAATATCTGCTGATTTTGGCTGATGAAATCCCAGGACAAATGTTTGCAGAGTGAAATTTTCTACTTATTGGCTAGTAGTTTACCTTGGCGTTTCTCCAATGTGCCAGCAGCAACATTTTCGGTGCCAACAGACATTTCTGTTGACGTGTTAAAGTTTGCCCATGACAGAGATGGTTCTCATGTGTTGATTCCCACCATAACTAGGAAATTTGCAATTCCAAGACAAAACGCCAGCCACAGAACCGTGTAAACAACACCAAGGGCTGCACCTTCAGCTCCAGCACGACAGAAAGCCTCAGTTAAGGACCACTCTGCATGACGCTCCAAGGAGTCTTTGGAAACTTATTCAGAGGCTGGGAAGACAGTTGACAACTCCTCTGGAGATAGGGAAGGCTGAAAACTGAGTGTAGCCCTGAAAACCGCATCACCCACAGGTTATAGTCCAGGCACTCAGCACCTGGAAATCACCTGGAAGTGGATGGTGTTGATTACACTTGCTTGTAGGTTTTTTTCCTGATCTTATCAAATCCATTCATTTCTGATGTATCTGCCACATATATCTTGTAATAGATAAAAAATGAAGAGTATTTTTGGCCATTTATATCTAGTAGGTTACTATTCACAGGAAGAAAAAAAAGAAAAGAAAGAGAGGGAAAAAATTTACAAAGGATAAAAAAAGAAAGAAAAAAGAAGTCTCATAATTATCTAAGCATGTGGAGCCTGCTCTGGTTCCATTTCACCTCTGCTTTTCTCCTAGAGGGAAAG
>NW_010432327.1:0-5973 GCF_000710305.1 Buceros rhinoceros silvestris | reverse complement strand
AAAGAGCATAACCATCTTTGTTTTCTAATCACCTAAGAATCTCTGCCTTGAGAAAACAAAAACAATGATTTCTACTGAATATTGTCATCATGATTACCCCAAGAGACCAGCAAGACCTGGCTCTCTCACAAATGACAGAGGAAAACTCATTGAGACCATGAATATCACAGAAATCACTCCCATTTCTTTGTATCACAAAGAAAGGAGCTTGACAGGGGCATCCTTCTCTTCCAGATGGAACAGAAGTGTCATTCCTCATCCAGGGACTTCTCAGCCCTGCCCAGTGACAGCTCGGCTGTTGCCTTTTGCCTGATGTAACCAAGTCAACTTTCCCTTGCTCACCTACAAGGCCAGATATTCTGTGGTTTTGTTTTAAAAGAAGAAATCTGATCTTTTAAGTCATGTGGGAGGAACACCCCACCGGGATCTGCAGAAGCTGCTTTCCTTCAAGCTCCTACTTAAAACTGTTCTTTCTCACAATATCCGCATAAAACTGGCATTCTCTGAAGTTTTCCCAACCCGTGTGAGTTGACCTAATAGAAGATATCAATTTTCCTTCACTAGCCATGCCTTGTCTAGAAAATTCCTGACGGTGCTTGACCTGCTGCTGTATGTCTCTATGTGCTATCATGTGATTTGATCTAAAAAAACTTGTATCGTTTGTTGTACTTGGTCACTGTTGGACCTGCCACCCTCCTCTGACTGTTGGCACGTAATCGCAGAAATCTCTTTCTAAAACCTTTTGCTCTATGTGTAGAGCCTTACTCAGGTCATGCTTCATTAATGTGTATAGTATGCATTATAAGGTGAATAACAACAACAAAAAAAAAAGTATTGCACTAATTTCTACCCTTTCCATCACTTATTTTATGAAATAATAAGTTTCATGGACTGAGATCTGCTCTTTCGTCCCCAAGAAAAATCACCATCATTCTTCCTCCTTGCGACCTGCGTTGTTCTCAAGAAGGAAGGAAAACACTTAAGCCCTTTTATCTAAATGAATGAAGAGAGCTTTCTCCCACCGAATAAAACACCTGCAAGGCACCTGAAACCTTTGCCCGTGGAGCAGGGACCTCAGATCCGCCTGTGGCTTTTATTCTAATTCTCATCTTCGGTTTGTCATGTTCTGTTCCTATTCTTCACCCTTTGTACTCTTACTCTTCCACTGGGATTTCCTTTATCTAGCTGACATTTGTCCTGGGGTCCATTACCCTTAGCAGCCCCCTCCACCTACCCACAGAGCTCCTCACACACAGCTGTTTTACACGTGGAGTTGGCACCGTTAAACAAACAAACAAACAAATCAGCTTTTCATTTGTGATTTCCCCCTTTATATTGAATATTTCCTTGTCTTCTGTTCTGTAGAAAGATCACCTTTCTGTTGAAATTTTATCTGTAACCTTTTATTTTTTTCCGCATCATTACCTTACTGGCCGGCTGCACTGTCTAGTGCAGACCATGCAGTGGCAAAGTACCAAGCCTCTTTCCCCTGTAACTGCCTTTGCCATCTGGTGTGTTCACTGCAACTCATCTTTCCTTTCTGGCCACAGGTATTGGACAGCAGAAAAAATCTTCCCAAAAATCTGGTTTCTGAATGATTAGTCAACTCCCATTTGAGGTCTTACACACAAGTTCTGTACATTGAATTTAAAAATAAAATTTCATTTGCTGAAAAAATCTACAGAAGATTTTCATATAAATGTCTATATTTGGGCATACAATATATACAAATATACATAATATACGTGCATATGTATATGTAAAGAGAATATGTATGTGTGTTTGTATTTTTGTACGCCCCCGCGTTTGTAGTAAGGATTTGTAACAGTGGTGACCATTGATAGAGCACAACAATATTTTAAAAAGCAGTAGATGTTTAAAAGACATTTTAAAAGTAAACCCTGTGGTATTACCAGATTTTCTATTGCGTGCATATCAACGATGGCAAGGCATGCGACGTGGGCTTTACTACTGCTATTTTTCTGAAATGATTCTTCAGGAAGACAGGATTAAGACAAGGGCTGAACAAGCCTTTGTTCACGAGTCGTCAGAGAACGGTACAAAACACAGTGGGTTTGTACTACTTGCAGAAGACCTTCCTCTTCTATCATTACTCTTTAATGGGGAGAACTTCTGCCTGGGACCTGGATGATGATTTCAGTCGGTGCTCTCTAACTCCATTGCAATGCTCATGGTACTTTGAAAAGCAGAGGCAGATTATAAATCTATTCCTAAATTCCAGAGCCACTTACTTGATTTTATATATACACAGTGTAAGTATGTCTGTGCATTGTTATACATACATGTGTACATGTTTTTATTTAGATACATAAATATACAGAGATACCCTGAATTCAGCAGCCATCTGAGTGAAAACTTGAAGTCTATCCCTGTTACCACAAAAAGTTACACAGCACGTGCAGCAAATCATTTAAATGCAAGCCATGGGTTCTTTGTCCAAGTACGGTAAACACAAGCCATGCTTCTGCAGAAACAAGGAACTGTTTGCTTGCATTACCAATGGCTGCCAGGTTTCTGGGACTGAGTTGCAATGTCTTTGTGATCCATCAAAGACATGGACCCTACATACAAAAGAGTTTTATAAAGGGTAGGCAAGTCAATCAGGTTTTCTTCTTTTTTTTCCATGTTCACAGCCTGTCCTTCCTCACCCCCCTCCGGTAACCGCTGCTGTTGGTAGAGCGTGCAGCAGTGCTTGGAACCAGGGGGCTGAAGTGGCTGGACAGAAACGCAGCTCAGCTTAGTCCAAAACAAGCATTTGCGTATGGCTGGTTGAATTGAGATCCCACTGTCTGAGTTGGCTGGATTCGTATGGACTGTAAGGGTAGCTTAGACTCTGATTTCAATTTTGAACATCTATATACTCTGAAATTAAGGTCTGTTCCCTATGGAACTCATTTTGACTTCCAGTGTAAACCACGGATTCAGTTACCTCTTTTCAGACACATATCTAGGAGGTGTTTTTTAATTTATTATTGAAATAAATAATATTGTAACCTTAAAAAATTGCAGAGAACAAACAATTCCCAATATTTTCTCTAATATTGTTTCCTTATAGAAAGTCAGTGACAGATGATAACCTTTCACATTTGCAAAGGGCTTTGAAAAAGGAAGCAGTATGACAAGTGTTACCCATCGTTATTAAAAACCGTATAGTAATTAAAAGAAGAATGATAACATTGCCCGCAAGGTGAAAGTGCTAAATAAATATTTATTTTACACAGTGCAAGTAATCTCACAGAAGCAAAAAGATTTAGCATAATTACATGGACCCAATCAACATCAAAATGAATGAGAGTCTCCTTCTGCCTTCCTGTCTGGGCTACTTAAAGGTCTTTTGCAGTCTGCCATAACGTTCCGGTTATTGACCCTCTATTCACTTGGTGGAGCATGACTGGGATCTTAAACACACAGCATTCAGGAGTCTGAGTCCACCTTCGAGAGGAATACTGCTTAACAAGTGCTGACACGTAAATGATGCTACCAAGTAACTTTATCTTGCATTGCTGCACGCTCTACCAACAGCCACAGTAACCAGGGGTGGAAGATCAGGAAAGGACAGGCTGTGAACACGGCAAAAACCCCACAAACCTTGTCTTCTCCTTCAGACTGCTTAGAAACAGGAAAACAGAAACAGCCTCCCCACCCTCCACCCCTGAGGATGCTCCATTTGCTAGATTAATTATCACTGTGTCTAATTCGTTTAGCCTGCTCTAAAGGAAAGGAGACATATGTTTCCTTTGCATGACATGGTAAAGACACAGAAAATCTCATCTGTAGGTCCTTAGTGGGCCCAGCACTGCCTCTCCCAGTAGCTAGCCAGTTGACTTGATGTACTTTCCCCTGTCTTGGTATAGCCGTTACCTAGATATCCAACCAGACAAGATCTGGAGGCTAATAGGGAAGGCGTATAGAATAAATCCTGAACTTAGAGCGTGTTGGTTAGGTCATTCAGCTAAGAGAGAAAAGAACTAGGTGTTGTCTGGTTAGACAATAACTGGATAAATAGTACAGAACAATGGGAACAACGTTTCCAGAGGACTTGTAAGTACAGCACAAAGGTCTGCGCTCTGTAAGGCACACCTGGATATGATTTCCTAGAGACAGACAAGCTCACACTGAGGACAGATGTCTTTGGAATTTCTCCTGTTGGTGAATAACTTTTTGGGCTGGTATGAATGACGAAAGAGAAGCACTAACTCTTCCCTCTGCATGGTGAGGCCACACACTCAAGCCATCATTATGAATGCCTGTGAAGCTTGACACCTCCATCTCACACTTTGCATTATTGAGTACCACAATGCATAGGTCCCTTTGGTGAAGGCTTGCCATCAATCTCCTCATCCTCATGGTTCTCTTTGGCAGTTAACAATGGTTTGCCTATGCAAGTTTTCTTGATGATGCAAAACTGGGAAAGTGGCTGATACACCGTCAGGCTGTGCTGCCACTTAGCGAGACCTGGACAGGCTGGAGAGTTGGACAGAGAGGAACTTAATGAGGTTCAACAAGGACAAGTGTGAAGTTCTGTGTCTGAGTGGGAATACCCCCCTTCACATGTACAAGTTAGGGGGTGACATGCTGGAAAGCAGCTCCACAGGCAAGGGCCTGGGAGTGCTGGTGGACAACAAGCTAACCATGAGCCAGCAGTGTGCCCTTGTGATCAAGAAGGTATCCTGGAGTGCATTAGGAAGAGTCACCAGCAGGTTGAGAGAGGTTCTCCTCACCTCTACTCTGCCCTTCTGAGGCCACATCTGGACTCCCTTGTCTAGTTCTGGGCTTCCCAGTTCAAGAGAGACAAGGAACTAGTGGGGAGAGTCTGCTGGAGGGCTACAAAGACGATTAGGGGACTGGAGCATCTCTCTTAAGAGGAAAGGCTGAGAGACCTGGGTCTGTTTGGCCTGGAGAAGCAAAGGCTGAGGGGGATTTTATCAATGCTTATCAATATCTAAAGGGTGAGTGTCAGGAGGATGGGCCAGACTCTTTTCAGTGGTGCCCAGTGATAGGACAAGCAGCAATGAGAACTAACTGGAATACAGAAGTTCCATCTGAACATGAGGAAAACATGGTTTACTGTGAGCATGACAGAGCACTGGAACAGGCTGCCCAGAGAGGTTGTGGAGTCTCCTCTGCAGACATTCAAAACCCACCTGGACGTGATCCTGTGCAACCTGCTCTAGGTGAACCTGCGCTAGCAGGGGGGTTGGACTAGATGATCTCCAGAGGTCCCTTCCAACCCCCACCATTCTGATTCTGTGATTCTGTAAATTGCTCCTGGATCTCCATCCTTGCCCTATGTTCTGACATTCCTATTTGAGCAAGAACCTAACTTGGAATTTCAGATTTTTTAACTGAATATCATATCTGGACAACCTAGACTAATCTTCCCTAATTTTAGGAATCTAACTCAAGAGCTAGAAATTAGCTAGAAGTTAGAATTCTGAAACTCAGTTGTGTGAGTTTGTCACAAAACTATGGAGACAGACAGGAGAGACAGACATACATACTTAGGTTGGTTGACAATGATTTGTCAGCAGTTCCAATGAGAAATAAGCTAGTTTTTACAAAACATCCCATTTGTATGGATGAGTTTTTCACTGCCAAGGAAGTAATCTCTCTTCAGTTCCAGTATTAGGGAAGAATCCCAACTACTAACCCTTTTTTTCTGGAAGACAAGTTTTGTTCTAACTGTTAATATATTATCTTACATTCACATAATCTGTTATTTTAATTGTGCAGCATCCCCTGAGTCTCCTCAAGGGCAGGCACTTTATCAATAAAATGATAATTATAGAAGCGAAATGAGGCCAGCCAGGAAACAAAGACTCCTGATCCACTTGTGAGAAAAGCACAGATAACTTAGTGCAGCTCAGTCCTTTTCTGGACTGCAACCTCATAACCCCACACTCCATAAATCATAATCCACAAATTTCCCTTCCCTTCCCTTCCCTTCCCTTC
>NW_010432326.1:12459-15610 GCF_000710305.1 Buceros rhinoceros silvestris | reverse complement strand
GGGGGAGTTCGCGGCGCTGGTCTTCCTGGAGCCCTGGGTTTTGCTGAAGGTGCCCGGGAAATGCGCTGAACCCCCCGGCAGGATCTCCTGCGCCATGCTTTTTCCAAAGCATCGCCTGTTACTACTGCGTCCCCCTCGCTTTTTTTTTATTAGAGAATAAATTTTACTTTCTACTTCAACTGTTCGCTTTAAGATACGTAATCCAGCATTAAAGCATTGACGTTTCATGAGAGTGAACAGCCACCCTTTCTTGCGCGCAGGTGCAAGGCACCTCTAGTAGTGTTTTCTCAGGGCTTTTATTTACCAAGCGTCTCTGTTTTTCTCCACAGCGCTGTACGCCGTCAAAGTGCGCGCCGAAGCCATGCAAAAAGCGTCAGAAGCTGTCCCCAGTGGAATGCTATCGGTTATTGGTCGACCAGAGGCAAATTACAAATTTGCCTGCTTGGAAGCCCGTAAACACTGTGAATCGCTGGGTATAGAAAACCCTGTGTGTGCAGTTTCAAACTATTTGTTTCCAGACAGCAGAGTCATTGCAGGACACTTACAGGTATTGCTTCAGAGTAACTATCCTTTTAGTTGAATTTCACATTTCATGTTTTAAAACTTGTACTTTTGACTCACAGAAGTTACCTACGGACTTAGTTCGGCCAAACAAAAATATTTTATCTGTGGGGTTTTTTTCTACTGTATGCTCAGTTGCTGGGTAGGGAGAGGAATCCCTTTATCGTGGTAAGTCTGATGAAGTGTGACTGAGTGAACCTTTGTTGTGCAAAACTCTCACTTCTCTCTCTCTTTTATAGGCTTTGGAGTTTTTGCAGGAGAATGCCCGAAAATATTATTTTACACGTACAAAAATGCTTCCAGTCAGTGGGGCTTTTCATACCAGACTTATGGAACCAGCAGTAGAGCCACTGACTGAAGTCCTAAAATCGATTGAGATTCAGAAACCACTGCTCTGTGTCTATTCCAACGTTGATGGCAAGAAGTACATGCACTCAAAGCACATCCAGAAGCTGTTAGTGAAGCAGGTGGTTTCACCTGTTATGTGGGAACAGACCATGCATTCTGTATACGAAAGAAAGCAAGGGGTAGAATTTCCTTACACATACGAAGTGGGGCCTGGGAAGCAACTAGGAGCTGTTCTCAGAAAATGTAATTTAAAGGCCTGGAAGCAGTATAACCATGTAGATGCCCTGGAAGATGAGGAAGCAGTGGACACCTAATTAGCCTTTGGAGAAGAATCTATGCAACTTGGGTTTTGTGCCTAATTTAAAAAGAACTTTTTGCTTCCAGAAGAGGAAGTCTCAAACATTCATGACTTCTCATGATGGAAAAAGCACTGTGCATGTAACTGTAATGAACGTTTTTCTTCTCCATGTGCCTCAGGTGTAGAAGGGGAGAGCAAAGTTCGGCTTTTCCGTCTGTTGGGACTGCAGAACTGCCAATAAATGTGCCAAATATCTGCCTGTTTGGCCTCAATCCTGCAAGTGACTTCCCCTCTCTTTTTTTCCCCTTTTTAAAAAAAATTTTTTGGACTGTGGATTCAAGTTAAAGTCAGTAGCTTTGTCTGTCCGGTCCAAAGGTCTTCTGTGTGGATACAGAGATAGAACCAGGCTGTTGGCCCCGGGTTGTGGAGGGCTCTGCACTGGGCTTAGGGGCGTTGTTTAGAGAAGCCATCCAGCTGGTGCGGTCTTTGGTAGGTTGGTGATCCTCTTTTCTAACTCGGCTGACTTGTGGAACTTTCATCTGTGTAAAAGTCTTTTATTTTGTGTCCGTATTGCCAGGTAGCAGGTGGGCAAGGCAGAAGATGTTATTAGGAATATGATTTTCTTAAACTATAAATAAACCATAAACCTTTTCTTGGTATTTTGTGGAGTGCATGATTACTGGCCTGTAAACCACATGTAGATAGAATTAATATTCCCTCTGTTTGTCCCGTGCCACATTGGTTGTGCTGAGTTACACGAGGGAGAATAAATGTTTCACTGAATGAAGAGGCTTTCCAAAATTCCTGACCTCTCCAGAGGAACAGGGCTGTTGTCATCCCTGCCCGAGCCTGTGAGGCTGCGTAGGCCGAATCCACCCTTTGGATGACCTCTTGACAGAGCAGAAAACTGTGGAAACTGTGTAAAGATCCTTTTGGAAGCACCGTTGGACAAGGGTGAACCCTGTGGCAGCAGAGTGACAGGGAGGAGGATCTGAGTGCTGGTATTTTGGTGTCTGCATTTTCAACTGTGTTTTGCCAGCTTGTACATTTTCTGAAAGCAGGAGTTGAGCTGAGAGTAGTGGGTTGCCCCGAGCTTCCCCGTTCCCTTGTCAGCGCCAACGGTCATTGGATGGGTGAGGACTGGTGCCAGGTTCCTGGGCTGGCTGGCTGTGGGGGGGGCGCATGCTGCCTCCAGCGCCTTCTCCAGTGCCTGCAGTGCCTGGGGCGGCACGCGGAAGGGCTTCAGCACCAAATGAGGGGTTTGGCTTCTGTAACCATCCCTTGGCTTATTAAAATATATCTGGTTGTGTTACAATATCGCGCTGCCTGTGTGAGATACCTGCAGAGTGCGTGGAAAATGTATGCTTGCTTTGTTTGCCCTTTCTATGTAAGGGGTACTGAAATCTTCAGGAAATAGAAGGGAACAGTATTTGCTGGGGGATCAGGTACAAACAAGCAGGGCTTACACGGTGCAGATTACAGTGTGACCAGAAGCTTCAACTGAATTCTAGCTTTTTTTTTTTAATTTTTCTTTTTTGTTTGTTTGTTTGGTTTTGGTATTTTAATGGTGTATTTAACAGATATGTAGGAGAAATTTAGGATATATTACTTAAATGATCATGCCCGTGTTCAAATAATGTATTATGAAATGCAGAATAACTTCCAATTACAATATTAATCATTTCATAATATCACATTTCTGAAAAGTTAATTTTAAAATACTAGCCTCAGTTATGATTGCTTAATGGAGTGTATTATTAAGCAGTTCTTTTGTTAAATTGGCAGCTAAGCTTACCTTTACAGTACTGTCCTGGTTTGAGTGACTTCACTGATGAAACTTCGGTCTGATTTTTGGTTATATGGACAATTCAGCTGGCCAGTTTCTGGCCTGAGTGAGACCGAGGTTCCAGATGTGCTAACCATGCTTTTCTAGAAAAAAATTAC
>NW_010432326.1:9977-12327 GCF_000710305.1 Buceros rhinoceros silvestris | reverse complement strand
CCGGCTGAAGGGCAAATCAGCTTGAGTGCATGCTGAAAAAAAGGCAACAGTAGAATACGTGCTGCTTGAACTTTTGGGATATACTGGAGCCATCACCCTCGTAAGTACCTTCTTTGCATACTTTCTTTCCTGCTCTGCATTACAAGCCAATCAAAGATATGTCAAATAGAAAATGGTTGAATGAAATACTGTAGTTGAGCCTGGCTTTTTTTTTTTCTTTTTCCCCCCGAAGAATTTTTTGAGATGGACAGTTAGGCTTATAATAGGATTTGGGCACCGTTCACAAAAGAGAGGAAACACGTTCCTCAACCCGCTTAAACTTGACTATGTTTGGCGTCTCTCTGCCTGATTTAAAACAGGGGCTCGAACTTGAAACCCCAACCTCTCAGATGATGCTTAAATCAGTAGGCCATTAAATATTGTATTTTCCTGCTTAAAAAGTCTGCTAACCGTACATAGTAGTGACGTGACTACTTGCGGGAAGCAGGTATCCCCTCTGCGGAGGGGACTACCCAAGCCACAGAGATGAACTTCAATCTTGTCTCATTGAGAAAGTCTGTAACTATATACAGTGAAAAAAAGAGCTTCAGCAGCAAAGGGTAGGGAAGACATACCCCGATACCCAGACTAACTTGGTACAGTTGGGGTGCGTTGTCGAGAGAAGAAACCCACCTGTGTCCTAATGGCCGCCTGTGGAGTCTGTGAGGGTGACACCTAAACCATCTCCGTCCTGAAAGCTGTGCGCAGGTTTCCCTTACTCATCTGTTTCCATCTAAGCACGTGCCTTCCGAAAAGACATGCGCCATCAAAAAAAATCCCTTTTCCAAATTCAATAAAATCGATTTTTCTGAGCAACTCAAAGTTTTGCTTTGAAAAGAGGCAGAAGAATATAAAAATCTGTTAGTACATTTCTGAAACATTCTGGAAAAGCAATAGCTTGGCTTAAATGGCCCTCAAGTACCAACCCAACAACTTGCTTGCTAGCTCATCCTAACCCCTCTTTTTCCAATAAACTATGGTTTCATATGCTAATTTTACTATATAAGGCAGTCCTGTAGTCTTAGATAGCAAAATGTACAAGACAAGATATTGTTACTAATGTGTGACAGCACAATCTTGGAAAATAAAGTAGATAACACTGCAAAACATCTGAAGCAACAATTGAAAAAGTACATGGTTTAAATCTTTACTACTGGTTTTACAGAGATAAAATTGAAAGGATGTCCAGCATGCCTTCAGTCTTCCCCAAATCCAGAATCTCATTAAGAAACTCATTTATATGAAATACACACATTATATTGCATTAAAACAACACAAAAAAAGACTAATTGCTTGGAGTCACATTTCAAAACTAGCAAGTCAGGCAGTTATCCAGCAACAACCTCCTTGTTTTAAACATTTTTCTTTTTTAAAAAAGGTATGAAACAGTAGTGACCCAGCACTAGCCTAAGTTTTAAATATAAAAGAGATTTTTATCAGTGTAAATTTGAGAAACAAACCAGCTGCCACCACCTGGGTGTTAGTTATATTGGTCAGAGTCCAGCAGTGACCTCCTGTCGTAATTCTCTCTGTTAATTCTGCAGTCCGTAATTCATGGCCCACCAAAAGGCAACAACAAGCAAGGCTGCAGGCACCAGGTTCTGGCAGACGCACTGGAAAGGAAGCCTGCAAATCTGCAGGAAGAAAAGGGAAGGTAATTAGAAATAACAAGCAGCAAAAAGATGGTGCAGAAAAACTAACAAGAATGCCTGCACTCATGTCAGCGTGAAATGGAGAGCACGGTCCAGTTCTGCAGAAACGCATGTCAGGGTCTAGTTCTGCCGGTGGCTACTGCAGCTGCTGCAGGGGCAGGGTCATACCCAGCCTCTGAAGAACCCGCCTCTCCCAGGTGAAATAAAACATGGCCAGTAGCAGGCCTGCTTATCTCCCCTAGAGCAGACCCTCGCAGGGGAAGACGCCTTCCCTCTGCACGGAGCCCTCGTGAGTGGCACGGGACTTGGGCAGCTCTTTGCAGACTTTTGGCACTCACTATAAATGAAAAATTTCAGCCTAGACAGAAAAAATGGGGCAATGCGGGGGACACCAACAATCTAAGGAATAAACCCAAAACAAGAGCTGCATTATACGCTTTACTCATGGACATTTGCATGAGAGTTAGGTGTTGCTCTTACCTACTTATCAACAAAAAGGTGGGAGAAAAGGGAGAGAGCATACCCAGCTTCCATAACCAATGATCCTCTTTGTCCAGTTATTGTTCAGAACATTTCCAAAGCTTCTTATAACACTTTTAATAATATCCCATGTCTGGAAAACACTGAGAGCAACCCTTATGATTTAAAAAAAAAAAAAA
>NW_010432326.1:0-9821 GCF_000710305.1 Buceros rhinoceros silvestris | reverse complement strand
AAAAAAAAAAAAAAGGCATGGGGATAGAAGTTTTTTTCTAAAAATTGGCAAATAAAATACCAAGGTTTAGAAAACTACAAAAGGAAGCCCAGAACTCCAGCATGTTCTTTTCTGAAAGTCTGAGCGTACATGTATATTTCTCTAAATATTTAGGAAGAAGACCTGGCAACATAGTTTGGTTTTGGAATTAATGGATCACTAACATCACACAAGGAAGCAGGCAGCAAAGCTCCGGATTGGCAATCTCGTGACTTGTTTCAAACCTGGAACTGCACAACCCAGCCAGAGCCGTTGGCCTAACGAGTCAGGTCAGTGCAGCAACAGAGGACTGATGCAGAAATCCCAGCGTCTCTCTGCGACGTGAATCGAGCTTTGCTGAGGGAGAAGGTACACGACTACGTGCTGTGTTCAGGAACGCAGCTGTAATTGAATTGTTTTCCCTCTAAGTCTGCAATAAGTTACTGTCCTCTCTCTGAAGCAAGGAGAGAAGAGGTAGAACCACACGTGAGTACTGAGTTCAGGCTCACGTGTGGTTCGGACACAGATTATCTGTCTTGGGTTAGGACATTTCTGCCTGTCAGTTAATAACTCTCCATGACAATCCTGTCAGCTCAGCAGGTAAAAGGCAATTCAAACTAGTCTAGCCATGTTTTCTTGTATGGGTGGGTTATTTGACACAAAGTAACAGGTTAATCCCCGAAGCATCACACTTACTAGGCTGCAGTCCTCTCATAGCTCAGTTGTTCTTAGACACGGTCTAACCTAGAAAACTACCGCGCTGCTGTGAAATTTCAAATACCAATGAACTATTTAAGTGTGTGGATTGTAAATGGCTGCAGTCTATGAAAACAGTTTATGTTATAAAGCTCTTCCTTGCAAAACAAGCTGCAGTACCACCACAGAATCACAGAATGCTTTAGATTGGAAGGAACCTTTAAAGGTCATCTAGTCTAACCCCCATCTGTTTTGGTTTTTTTAGATTCTGTATGAAGCAGCAGTAGTAGCAATAAAACTTTTTGTGTACAGGAATATTATTGTTTATCAACAAAAAATTACGATTTATCTGTCTAATACAGTTTTTAAAGGGATCTGAAGACTAGCAGTGCCAGTAAGGTAACTTACACATGTGTCAGGTGAAGCAGTGTATCCTCAAACTTCCTGTAGTACGTTCTGTTAAATTCATCCCCAATCAGGGCCAGCTGATGGCCAACCTGGGTGGCTGAGCTGTAAGGTGTCCAGGATGCGCAAGTTAGAGAAAAATACTGCACCAGCAATTCTCTGACAAGCACTCTGCAAATGTCAGGCACAGTTACTCCTCCTAATAGTTCGACTAAGCTGGCCATGTAAAAGCAGAATGTTAAGGTTGGGGTTTTCTCCTGTTATTTATGGTTTTATTGATTAGGCATCTTACACCCATATTTGTATGCATACACAAGTGCTTTGATGTTTTCGTTAAAAGCTGCATATTTGGCATTTTTGAAAAACCACGTTGGTGTTTTAGGTGTCTCATTTCTTTATACAAGGCAATGGAATTCTGATTTAGGTTTTGGTTTTGTTTTGTTTTTTCCCCAAAGTCAAAATATTGAAAACAGCCTTCACACTGAACCTTTCCAAATATTTCATCTTACATAACTGCTGGTTTTGTCATCCAACAGGCTTGCTCCAGTAATTTCCATGACGCTGTTAGGGTCCCAGCTATTGGTGGTGGTATGAAATGACCAAAATCTAAAGGCTTCTAGGGAGGTCCTGGGTTGTGCAGAATTTTGAACTATGTCTGTGGCACATGTCGATATCAAAAACTGGTTATACTTTCCTGATGAAAATTTCCAATTAGATTTAGCTTCTCTTAGACACTTGTCTTTTTTTTTTCTTTTGGTAGAAAAATAATATGATCATACACTTTTATTTTAACTTGTATTTCTGCTAAGACCCGTTTATGAGGTCTGCTGAATAGTAGATGGGCTTGAGAGCTTAATTCTAGAAATCTGCTTTAAAAAACTTGGGCTTGGTTTTCAACAACAACAACAAAAACACAGAAAGGAATTTTCACAGACAAAGGGAAAGACGGCCCCTGACTCTTGAACTGGAAAAAAATGTATGTATGGGATTAAGAAAAACCCAAAGCAGCACTCTCTGTTTGTGGTGAGAGGCGCCTAGAGAAGTATGTAAAAATGGCTTCCTCAGCTGCTGGCTGTAACAGGTGGGTTTCTAATGAAGAACAACATCTGTGTCCCTGTGCAGGATAAAATCTTACAGACATTTAATGCAGCATAATCTTACACAGTCAGTGTTAAGCACTACAGGTTATCTACACTTGCATCTATTCCATTTCCAATAGTATCCACTATGGTTACTTGGCTTAGCAAAATCTTCTTGGAAGTCTGGGGGTTTGTATTTGGGGAGGGAGGACAAAAGGAGTATTAATATAGCATGATACCTGATATTAAACTCCATTTGCTCTGTGGTGTCTGGAATTGTTTGACGGTTACTGTAGATTTCCTCTTCTGGTGCTCCATTGGTGTAGCTGGAGAGAACAGAGGGCCCGGGGATTCTCCTCATTTGAGACATCTTATTCTGCAACGAGTCATGAAAGATAACCCTGTGGCTTCTTAAAACACATCTTTTCGGTTTAGATGGAAATCGTTTAAAGCGCTCTTAAAGTTACCCTTTTTACTTCTCCAACCAGAATACAAGCATTGCAAAGACAACTATTTTAAGAGTAGTCAAAAGAATATGTCAGTGACCTATCAGATGTACATCAGTTCTAACATGCAGCAGTTAGATAGCTGCTGCTGCTTCGTATTGGCTCCAAACAGCCGAGAAATTGGAAAATTGAGATGAACATAGCCAGTGTAGGTGTGTATAGTTTCTCAGTAGTTTCACTTGGTAGAAGATGCTTTCCTGTGCTATTTGCAACGACCTGCCTGGCGTTAAATCAGTGCAACTGATGGGAGGTCCCTGGCCAGCAACGTACCTAATACAGACAACCTGAACAGGTTTTCCTAGATCTTTAATTTAGGTCCAAGTTTACGCATCTTCTTCAGCTGGAGCCTGCCACCATGGAAATTACCATCAGCTCACCATAGAAATAGAATATAACAAAGATTTAAACAGATTAATTGCTTTTCAAATGGAAGAGTGGACAGTAGGAAACACTCGAATCAGTGGAGCTGCCTGCTTGTACGATGGGCAAGTTATTCACAACCAGCAGCCAGGTTCTAACACGTAAGCAACTCATAGGAAGTGGTCCTCTTCTCAGTGAAATAAATAGCAAAACTTAACAGGTTTTAGCATAAGTGGCATGTCTCTAATACTGACAGTATTTGGATAACGCTTCCCTGAAAATGCCAAAGAGCTTCAATTCACCGGCAGCAGAGCTTGGAGAAGAGCTGACGTTTTTGTAGCCACTATGACTGGAATATCAAGAGAAAAGACATCAGAGCTGTGGATGGGGATTATTCCAAAATACAAGGCACCCCTTGGAGAGGTAACACTCCTTCTGCCCCTTGGACATTTGCTACGGCAGAAAGCTCTGCCCACAGTCTTGAGGGTGCCTGATGATGACCTGAAAACTAAGCTCCCTAAGACTGTCATTATCTGGCAAGTTTTCAGCCATCTCTTTTAAGATCTCTTTGCTTCCCAGCTTCATCATGACAGAACTGACCTCCTTTGTTGATGGAGCGATCCTGGACAGCAACAAAGGGGATCTCCCCTGGCTGGATTCCTTTCTCCTTTTAAGCATGTTCTCTGAGGATCAAATGAATAAAACTCATGCAAAATATTCTCAGAGATGGAGATAAACCAAGCAAAAGGTATCTGCCGTAATGCTGCTTGGTGGGGATTTAGTTTGCCATGTTTTTGTAGTCCTGTAAACCCTTTAAGTTTTACACTCAGGATAAGGTTGGGGCCTTTGCGCCCCAAGGGAGCCTTACTCATCTTTCAATATTCAGATGAAACAGATTTTTCACAAAGCAAAATTATTAATAATTAATGTGTATACATTATTACATAAGCGAATACACAGAAATGTGACACTAAATAAATGAAAATATACTCAGTTCTACAGAAGCAAAGGTTCCTCTTACCGATGTTTAATGTGGTTGGGGAGAAGCATGCTACAGACTAGTTTCTGATGGGTAGATACTATCGTGTCCTACAGTTCATAGTTTAATATCCTGGGTTTTTTTTTTTTTCTTCTATTTGTTGCATTTCTGCTTTACTTGTATAGATGTTTATAATCTAAGATTTTAAACATATGTAGATTTCTGAAGAGCTGTGTAGTTCAGCAGTGACAAAGAGGAGCTGGGATCAGGCTTCTGCATTTTATTGCAACTGTTACAAGGCAGTTGTGCGACCCAGTTCTGCTCCTGAGGGAAAATACCACAGTCCTTTCTTCCAAGGGGGTACCTATGGATTTGTATGCAAGAGCAGCAGAATGTGAGCATATTTTACAGGTGAGTTAAAAGGCTTAATTAAATATAATCTTTAAAAAAAAGGAGAGAGAGAGTAGTTTCAGATGCTGTATTTGCTTCAAGAGATGCCCTGTCCTGTTTTAAACACTTGCGTTATGCATTGCTGTGCATCGCTTTCCCTAGTCCAGACAAAAACCATGAAAAAAAGGGTAATGTCCATAGAGGGACTTTGGGCATTTCAACACTATACATGATTTCAGATTCCCAGTCACCCCAAGGACTTTGTACCTTGTGAATCAGGTGCCAAGGCTCCATACTTAGTCCACAGTGAAGCCGTATAACTTTTAAAATAAATCCATATTCACTAGAGCAGGTACTTGAACCGACTTTCATCTCCCAGGGAAACATCTAGACCAGTGGGTTACTGCGTGTAGTGCTGGTCAACAGCTCATCACATTCTCACAAGTACATCCCCCAAGTGCAAGGTCCAACACACTACTGCAGTATGGACTGGATGACCCAGGGCAGCAACTAGTTCGAGCATGGTTTGAGAACTCCACCAGAGCTCAGGCAGGAGCTCCAAGAAGTCCTGAAGATCCATGAATGAGAAACTGGGAATGGCTGAGCAAAGTTTGGAGGATTACAGGGATGCTGAAGTACTCACTCAGACATCCAAAGTGTCAGTTCTTTGGATGCAGTTAGTCTCCCTGGACTGCACAGAGGAACAGTCAAAGCACGCAGCATCGGACTTTCAAGGTTAAACGACCTAACTGTATGCATCTAGAAATGCAGTGATGTATTCCCGCAGCCTGTGGGTACCACGGGAAGATTCAAACAAATGGAAATGTATTAATCATGTTTCTTTGTTGTTTACAAAGCAGTTAAAGGTTTCTAGTAAAACTAGTAGTGTAGTGGATAAAATGTATAAAAACCTAGCATAAAAAGTCACCTCTCTATTGCACATGTAGAGCAACTATTCTTAGCCTCTACGACTGTGCATTGTGGGGAGGGGGGGGAAAAAATCAAAAAAGGGCATTTTTTCTCTTTTTTTTTTTTTTGTTTTTTTATTTTAAATTCTAGACTAGATGTGCTAGTTTCACATTCATGAGGCCACACAATGGGAATGTCTATATATGCGAAAGATGAAAACTGTGTTCTGAAAAAGTCAATGCACTACAGAACTCAGACATGTAGACAAACCATACGTCATCATCATCCTCACGGCTTGGCTTCGCGAGCGAAGATCTGGGAAGGGCTTTTCCCACGCTCACTGCAAGCGATGAGTGCACCCTTCGGGGCTGCGCGGTGGGTTTTTTAGGTGAGGCGCAGCGTGCGCGGAACTGGCTCCACCCTTTACACCTGAGGTTCATCTGCCAGGGCCCAGCGAGCTTGGACGGTGACAGCCAAGTCCTCGGGTCGTAGGTTTGGTTAGAGTAAACAAACCACACAATACCACCACAAAAGCCTAAAGCGCGACATATGCTACCTCACACCTGTTATGAGAATACCTTCCTCCCACAGGCCAAAACAGAACCTGTCATAGCTGTTGGGTCACACTCAGCTGCAGCTTGTTGCGCTGGCTTCGCCCACTGATTCGTCTCAATGTTCAAGTAAGGGCAATCCAACACAGAGGGGATGGGCAGTGCTGGGGCAAAGGCAGCCTGGTGCGGCTTGAAGATGTACAAGACAGGCCTAATTCAGTTTCAAAGCAAAACTCAGCAATTGCCTTCTTGCCAAGGAAGGAACAAATTGAGGCTATTTACTGAGTTCTGTCATCTTTTCTTAAAACTAGGTATGTGTAAATGCCCATGAAAGCTGCATTAATTAATCATTTCATTCCTCAAGTCTGAATCCACACAGAGCTGTATATCATACTCCAAAGACCCTTCTGGTTCTCCAAAGCAGGATGTGTTGGTCCTCCACCACCCATCTCAGGCTTTCCTTCTTTCTCCCATTTATACAGCAAGAAAAGGCAAACTGATTCGGTTTACAGAAACCAAGAGATTGTATGCGTGCATGGGCAGGGGCTTGTCATACAGAGAGCAGCGACCACAGCCAGGTCCTCACCATGCCTCTGAGGAAGCAGCACCAGAATCCCATGCCAGCGACAGAGATCATTTCTAAATTAACCAGATAAAAAGGTCGTGCTTCTCTGTAAGGCTTTGACTGAGCAAACTAAAAGCTTAGTTTCTATGGTGAAATGCCTTCAGCAGAATAAATAATGTATTTCAAGTTAAATACATACTTAATGTTTCACCGAATGGAGGCCCAAATTCTACCAGCTGCCCATGAAAACTAGATTTAAATGTAAAACAAATAGAGGCTTGGTTGTTTGCATATATATATCCAATCCATAGCCAGCTCTTTCAAAACATGACATCATCCTCGCAGTTGCACATACAGACCTCTGTGCCATCTTACAAGAACAAGTCTCTTTGATAAGATGACCTAAGATAAAGAGGTAGTTAAGGTTTCAGAGAAACAGGAATACTCAGGGTGCTGTAGGGAGAAAGAGTACACTCTGCTAAATCCCAGGTGTTTTTTTTGTTATGTTTTCTTTACGTTCCAGCCTATTCTATTATCCCTCTCGGACTGGTAGCCCTTGCCCTTGGCTTGACCCTCCTCCTTTGCAAGTCAGAAGCCATGAGCCGCCACTGGCAGCACACAGGCAGTGGGAGCCGCAGCTGTGACCACAGGCTATCTCTTCCCCTTGCCTCGCAGAGAGACCTGGGCTTCCACAGCCCTGCCTCCTGGCCCACCACAGCTGGTGGCAGTGCCTCACAAGGTAGCCATCAGAAACCTCTGTTTCTCTTAGAAAGATGAGCGGTTAAGTCATCGTTACTGGATTTTGAATAGTGCAGGTTAGTTAATCCAGGTTGCTGGATCAGGTCAAGGAGCAAAGATAAAATAATTCTTTGTCTCATACTGTGTTCCCAGTCAGCTTAACATCAATGACCTTGGAGAGTGTTTGCACACAAACACTTCTTAATATTGCCTCAATCAGCTATTAAAGGCACACTTCTGTAAATGTAAAAAATACATGCTCTACTTAATTTTACTTCATTCACATTTTTATGCTCCGTAAGTCAGTATGAGAACATGCCTTCACTGGGAATTTAACACAGGCTCTCCTACCTCCAAAGAGAGGAGGAATGAAGCGTTCAATTGTATTTAAAAATAAAAAAAATGTATTCCTTAAGTAAGTCTTGTGACTCAGTAGTGAAAGAAATGCATACCAGACTTTGAATGGAGAAAGCGTTTTGAAGTAAAGAGCTCACACAGGTATGTTCTTTTTCAGTTTATGCTGAAACTCTTACGGGGCCCTGATTGAAGTTCTCAGACGAGACTTCGAGAATCTCTCAAAATTTTTGATTTTTACACATCATCAGCATTTGCAT
The DNA here is from genome assembly GCF_000710305.1 of Buceros rhinoceros silvestris. Taxonomy (NCBI): domain Eukaryota; kingdom Metazoa; phylum Chordata; class Aves; order Bucerotiformes; family Bucerotidae; genus Buceros; species Buceros rhinoceros. Next base: position 2,011 of record NW_010432326.1, on the reverse strand, counting down.
GTTTTCTGTTAGAGTGCTTAGAGAGCACCAGTCCTTACTGTGACATTTATGACTGTAGAAAACAAGATGTTTCCACCTTAAAACGCAGGTAGTACAGTTACGTCCACATTAAAAAGCCATGACTTGTGATAAGCCTACAAAATTTCAACTTCCATGAAGAATCTACTGATTCCTTCAGTGCTCCCAAGCCTATTTCAACGGCTTCTAAATACTCAGAGAACTGAGGGCAGGGGGTGTCTGCTTTTATTTAAAGGAAAACATTAAATTCCCATAAATTTTATGGGAAGAATTAAGAACATTGAAAAGAAAAATACATTGATACCAACCTGAAACTAACCATTTCTATTGGAAAAAAAACCACTTTTTTTTCTGCCACACTGAGATTTTTTTGTGTGGGACAGCACCACTTATCTCAGAGATGTTGGCTGTGTTCTATTTGATCACAAAGAGTTAAGGTTTAGACTGAGTCAGAAAGCCTCTCCTCTAACATTTACATTTCCTTTTCAAAACATATTCTGCCCTTTGCACTTCTCAGTCTCACCAAAAGGTCAAGACTCTTTTAAAATAAATAACAATTTGTTTATAATCGTTACCTTGAGTTGCATAGGATTACAGGATGCTGATCACCAAGATCATAGTCTATAAAAATACTGAGGAAGATGTTTGGCTTCAACAGACCAAATAACATGGTTAATTTAAACACGATCATTCGTGCTGTTAAAAAGCTGGCACATCTGGGATAGCCATGGGCTGCCAGTTACCATTGGAAAAGTATATTCTACACATCTTGCAGACAGCGTAACCAACAATAAAACCAGCGTGACTTATTGAATAGATCAAATGTATAAGGCCCACTGTAAAGAGCAAAGAAAGATGGTTTTATGCACAGGAATCATTTTGCCTCGATACAGCACTGTACTTCTTCAAATGCAATGTGTTCTTCCCTCATTTTCTTCTTGTAGATTTGTAGCCCTTACTCATATACATTTTTATTTCAGTAGTTGGCTTCCTAGTTTCATTCTAGAACCATACTGCATTAGGAGGGTTTTTACTACTTCCTTTGGTAACTGCAGGATCAAGCTCACAGTTAGCATCCTACTCCTATCAGCTCTTGCTTCGTCTAGCAGACTGTTACCTTGTAGAAGCCAAGTACATTCAGTTTTTCGTAGTAGTCTCTAAATGGTCTTACAGTCAAGAGCCTATTGATACAAAAATCCTTAAAAAGACACCTACCAAAAAACCCCACAGACACCTGCCAACCAGGTGATGCAGGCAATTTTTTAAAATTTCTCCTTTCACAGAGATACTATCTCTACAGCAGTGACATTTTGACACCAGAAGAGATCAAATATCTTCAACAAACATTGATTTTCTTCTTCATTATACTTGGTTCTAACTCCCATTCAACTGATGTGCGTTAAATTGAAAAAAAAAATCATACCCACAATACATTAACCCAAAATAACTTTGTCCATATACGTGTGAGAGAAAATGGAGACTGTTCTACCTTCTAGTTACACATACATGTCTTTCCATTGCAGCCCACAAAGCAGACTCAGAGTGTTACTCATTTTGCAATTTAAACACCTAGAAATCTGCTTAATCACAGAATTCACCCCTCTCCTGTAATCACTCCTCGTGAAACGACTTAAACATCACTATTTACCGCTGTGCAGATTATGCATCTCTGCTGTCGCACATCATTCCTGATATCAGTAGCACTGTTGTAAATGCACACAGATACAGAAAACGAGTTCTTCAGGATCACTTTAAAAGACGTTCATCTGTGGCACGCTTTGCTATACATCTTATACTCATTTTGAGGGCTTATTTCCTGCTTTGCTAAGAGTGAAAGTACACGTACTCCGCTCCTCATTTGCTTAGAAGACAGCTGTTGAGTACAAAGCACGCCGGTCCCCGCAGCATCATCTGGAGGGACGCTCGCTTCCCTCCCGGAGGCTGGGTAGCCGGGACAGGTCGCTCCCTGCCGCCGCCTCCCGCCCCGGGCCCC
>NW_010432325.1:1788-2631 GCF_000710305.1 Buceros rhinoceros silvestris | reverse complement strand
CCCCAGGGGCCAGCACCACAGCTAGTGACCACCTAAAAGTCTGCCGTGGCTGCGCCACCGCCTTAGTGGTCAGTTCTCTCCGTGACTTTCATATAACCATGTTTTACAAATTCTGTATTAAAAACGATTTATCCCCCCCATATTCTGAAACGCTTTCAGAAATGACATAATTTTACTGGGTCCTCGACAGTGAAGAGACCTGCGGTCCCCCAGCCTTCCCCAGATCCTGTACTGATGCCCAGGTTAGAGCACGGCCACCACTGCGGGCACAAGGCCTCTCCTGTTCTGAGCCAGTGCACTAACAAAGCCTGTCGGATTCAAACTATCCCTCGCACTCAGTGCTTGGCTCTGCACTCACAGCCCCTCTCCACAAAGCTCCAGGGTTTCTGTTTGGGGGGACAGGAGCAGCGGGAAGGACAATAGGGTCAAACCCACTCTTGGCAGGTTAGAAAAGCCTCAGGCTGTGCTGCCACGCTTGGTGTAGAGAGGAGGGTTTTGGGGAAGGCAAAGTCATGTTCACCCCAGACTCGCTTTCGAGTCCATTATGGTCTGCCGCAGGAAGACAGCAGCAACTCTGTGAGGAAACCTCCGGTCACTCTGGGGTACCTCAACAGGAGCCAGCAGCTCCCACACACCAGTGCAGCCCCCTGGAAGCGGCTGCACACACCATGCAGGAGAAGGACAAAAGGAAGAGAGAGGTACCTACATTTACAAAGTCACCGCCTTGGATCATGAAATCCTTTATTACCCTACAGAAGGAAAACAACACTCAGTTCTCCATGGACAGGCACCTCCAGAAGCTTCATACGCTGCCTCGCAGCATGACCATCGTCATCGGGTGGT
>NW_010432325.1:1333-1631 GCF_000710305.1 Buceros rhinoceros silvestris | reverse complement strand
TGGTCACTGCCACAGCCTAAACTCGGCACCAACGTTCCCTACTGGTGGCTGTCGGGTCATCTGGGACCTGTTGCTGTTTGACCTGGGACAGTGATTAGGTGACAGATCAGAAACAATCTCTGTTCTGCCACAGCAGGAACAGGGGATCCCTCCCCATGCCCCCAGCGTGTTCCTCTGACAGCATCCCCAACCCCCCCAAAGCTGCTGAAGGACAAGAGTAGCCGTGACCTGCAAACGCCTCCTAGAGTGGTATCACCTCCGGGCAGCTCTCAAACCCACCCCTCGCCCAGGCTGCTGC
>NW_010432325.1:0-944 GCF_000710305.1 Buceros rhinoceros silvestris | reverse complement strand
AAAAAAGAAAATCACGGCAGCTTACTGGAGACACCAACACAACCGCCTCCCTGAATCCCTGGAGTCCTGGAGGCTGCCCCAGACTTTACGACGTGCTTGACAGGCAGCCAGTCAGAGGCAACCAGAAACCTCGAGCGGGCCCCGCACATTAAACATCGGGGTCCCTGCAACACCCACACGGATCTTTTGGGAAGCCCTCTGCAAGCTGCAGCACGAGCAGGGATTTGCAGCCAGGGCTTTGGAGAACAGCCGCAGCAGGCACCAAGCCATGCCCCAAAGGGAAAGTCTGCCACCTCCGCGACTGGCCGAGCCCGGTAATGCTCCCCCAGAGCAGATCTCTGTCACTCCTCCATCCTGTACCGGGGTGCAAAGAGAAACTCCCCAGCCAGCCGCCCACCTGCCCATGCGCCCAGCCCTGCTCCTCCAAGGTGGCCGCCGGAACCCACTCACCTGAACTCGCCCGTACAAAACTGCCTGGAACACAAAAAAGAGAGCGTGAGGCACGGCTCGCTCTGAGGACACAGAGGGCTGCGTGTGGTGAACAGGCACTGACTGGGGTCAGGACTTCCCTTACTGCCTCGGGGATGTCCCTAGACCGGCAGGAGCTCCTCCCCACCGCCATCTCCCTGCAGCTTTCTGCAGCTGAGGAGGTCGGATGTTTCACACCGAGGCTGCAAGGGGCGCAGGCACCCTGCTCCCCAGAGAACAGGCTACACCCGCGGACATCCCGTGGCAGCGGGATGTTCCCGTGGTATCCCCTCCCCACCGCCATCTCCCTGCAGCTTTCTGCAGCTGAGGAGGTCGGATGTTTCACACTGAGGCTGCAAGGGGCGCAGGCACCCTGCTTCCCAGACAACAGGCTAAACCCGCGGATATCCCGTGGCAGAGGGATGTCCCAGTGGTGCACCCTGCAGCCAGCGGCAGGGAACTCTGCCAGGACACTG
>NW_010432324.1:103653-117769 GCF_000710305.1 Buceros rhinoceros silvestris | reverse complement strand
TTGCATTGGAGCGGTCATTTGCTCGCTGTGGGAAATAAAGAGGGTTCGGGGGGTTGTTTTCTCCCCGGTTACCGAACCCGTTTGGGCGGCTCTGCCCCCTCCTCCCCATCTCCTCCGGGACCGAGAAGGGTCGTTCGCTGTGAAAGGGGGAAATGTTCAAAATCACTAAAAATCCTTCTATTGCAGAAAACTGGGTTTCTGGTGACGGGGAGGAAGTCCTCAGGGGAATAGAAAAGCCAGGCTTTACGCCGTCGTTTAATAGCTGTCTTTGAAACTGTGGTCCTATATGATTAATTGCACTGTTATTTCCGAAGGTTGACCCCTGTCTAGGAGTTAAAATGTTCTTTCTTTACTTACTGGTATGTTGATCGTACAAAGATGACACAGTTCAGCATTTCCACATATAACCCCAGAACGTGAAAAGGTTCAAAATTGATAGCTCTTGAGTAGGCAACAGGCAGTATTGAAGTGTCTTTGCTTCTGTAGATGCCTGACAAAGGATTTGAGAGCTGTCTCTTATCTCTGTCTTGCACCATTTTCTTACCTAGGTCTGTTTTCTGTTTACAAGCCTGAAGATGGCTGCTGCTTCTTCCTGCAGTGTGGAAGAAGATGAGAGCCTGAAGGGATGTGAACTCTACGTTCAGAAGCACAACATCCAACAGATTTTAAAAGAGTGCATTGTAAACCTTTGCATAGCAAAGCCAGACCGACCCATGAAGTTCCTCAGAGAACACTTTGAAAAATTAGAAAAGGTCAGTGATTTTCAGGTGACTTTCCATTTTTAAACTGAAAAAAATAATTTAAAAAGTTTCAAATATTTTGATACATTTTTCCTTTTAGATATTAAATTATCAGGCTACTGGTGTAAACCAGGCTGTTAGAAGAAAAACCCCAGCCCTTTATTTGCTGATGTCTACTACAAATATTGTCTATTGTGTAGAATCTTTTGTGCATGACACCAAGATGATAATTTCTTATCAAACTGCACTTGTTAAAAATGACCCAGAGAGTTGCAAGCGTACTTTGTGTTATGATACCTGGTGTCCTGAACTTTCATCTATGGGAAGAACCTGCCTGCGAGAGTAAAAGGTGCTGTTCCCTGTTTATTCCAGCGTCAAGTGATGTGGTTTTCCAATCCCCTAAAACTGAGCAGCATCGAGGAGCAGCAAGATCTGAAAACCACTGAACAGTTTGCCACTTAATTTTACTGCTCTCCCCCGCCTCATTGTTTGTCCCAGGATCCTCCAACACGAGATGCGTTCAGAGGGACTTCTTGCACTGTGAAAAGCAGCGTAGAGGGGAGACGCTTTAAAACATCCCCAGACAAATTCTTCCTAAAGCCTAGGGGTGGGTCTTGCGGGAAGTGCGTGTTCTGTGAGCACAACTTTTCTCTGGGGATGGGATTCCTCCAGAAATAAATGGGAGCAGAGGGCTGCAAGTTGTTGGTTACAGCAGTCCTCAGTCTCTCAGAGATTTTATTTGTATTCTTAGTTTAAGAATAATGTTATTGGCTTCTTTTGAAGAGAGAGTCTAAAGTCTGTAGGGTTTAGGTATGAGTTTTATGTAGTTTTTTCCTTCTAGAGGCATCGTTTTGTGAGGACAGATCAAGAATAACTACTGAACAATACATACAGCTGATGTATTACAGGTGACATAAACATTTCACACATCTCACTGTCTGCCTTTCAGATACATTTTTGTATAGCTGAATATGTGCCAGATTTGAAAAAAATAGAAACATTGCATTTTGGTGGAAGCCCAGTGAGAATGCTTGGAACATCAAGGAGCAGTAGGAAGTACAAGATGTTTTTTAATTGTAATGCTTATTAAAAAAAAAAATCTTAGTTCTGCATGTTCTAGACTTCTGAGAGCCAAGAAGTGCTTCAAGAGAGTCAAATCTGTTGAATTTCCGTTATCGTGTCATTGTTACTCATCTTAATGTGTGCAATTCTGGGCTTCCTGGCAAGGATAGCCAGGAAAAATGGAAACCATTTGGAAACCATTTGGAAAAATGGTTAAAATATGCTGTAGTATTTTAGAATATTCCACGTAGCCAGTGGGATTGCTCGAGTTGTTGTATGAGGGGGTTTGGCTTTATCGATCTAAACACAGTTTATTGACCAGTACACAGAACTGAGACAGGAAGGCAGTTCGTACCCTTGAGAAATCCCATGTTCTTTTCTCCTGCTATTTCCCAAAGAACAGCAGATACCGGAGTTCTGTAGCAGGATATGGATCAAGATACAAACACAGAAACTGGTGGATATTGCTTGTTTCAAAATGAAAGGAGATTATTTATAAACAGCCAGTCTCAAGGCATCAAATTCATTAAATATCATGCTTAGTGTGGAAGGAGGCAATCTTGCCGCTGACTCTGTAGAGCAGCCTGAGAGCGAAGCCTGCTGAGTTGAAAGGCTTCTGGAGGTTTCTAGAATTCTTGTTCCTACAGTTTGACTTCCTTGCTCAGTCATCTCTGAGGACTATCTCGAGATGAACTGCACCGTGGAGGATTTTCTGCTGTAGGATAGTGTTATGGCTTGGTCGGTTGCATAACATGTGAAGGAAGGCTTGTGAAGAGAGACGAGTCATTTCATTATCCTGTTTTTGGGAGACACTTGTCATACGCAGGTACTTTGAAGAATCTTAATAGAAGTGTGAATTTAGCAATTCCTGTTGGATTTTTGTATGTAAATGAGCAATATGATTTGTTACTGATATGGCACATTTGCTATTAGCTCCCTTAATTATGGTCCTGCGCAGGGAAAGGAGGGAAAATCTTGATTAAGCACGATTTTCTAAACAAAGTCATGGATTTTTCCACCAAAGTGTGGTATTTTGGGCTTGTTTTCCAAACTCTTTAAAATAGACACCACATTTCACTGAAGAGAGCAGTAGAATTGTGATTTATCTGCCAAAAAATCATGTGGGCAGTTTAGAGATGAGGAGTGGGTAATTTTTCAAGTGGTTAAACAAGGAGTTTATGGAAAACGTGTAGAGCTGAATCTGCATCAGTGTGCTAGAGCTATCTCAGAGGTGAATACCAAAAAAATTTGTTTGGCTAATTCTTAACTACATCTCATGAAATCAACTCAGAAAGACAAGCTTTATCGTCATCTCAGGATCAGACCATGAATGCTTCTCCCCTTCTGATGACTTTAGAGCTGGGTCCACTGCCTTCAGCCTACATCTGTACTGCAAAATGAAAAAGGGCCAGGGACTGACCCCTGACCCCACGACACTAACTGGCCCCAAATATAATTCTTAGGTCTAGCACGTCTAGAAACAGGTTTGTTTTGGCCGGAGTCAATCCGGACGGCTCAGAAGAGAGCCAGGGAATGAGCTAATAGCTGAGGGATGTGGGCTGTCTTGGGCTAGTGCTCAGATCTACGGCTGGACCATTTTTCATTTCATGGTATAGACGTGGCCCGAGAGGGCCATAAAGTGAGAACATGAAAAAATACTTACAAATAAAGTGCTAGAGATTGAGGCTTGGTGTTTGATTCTGCAGTCCCCGTTTTCTGCTGGAGAAGTGCCAAGCTTAGAAAGAAACGCCCGATGCCCTTCTAAGTTTGCAGCTTATTTGTGTCAAGTACAATATTTAAAAACATGACTCTGAAGATAATTGTAGGAGAACTTTAATAGATGTTTTTTCTGTTCACTTAATACTGGCAGGACCTGCTTGTCTTAAGTTGCCAGTAATTGCTGGGAATCAGCCTAAGTTTCTATATTGTGAAGTTTGCAAGTCAGTTTTTCTTTGCCGTGACCTGCAGACTTCAAGGTGACATCTGCTCTGCTCCCGTTAACAGTTACTTTGTAAAAATCTCTAACGTTCCATTGGGCACAGAAGAGAGTTGAGAACAGTGTAGATACCTGAGCTTTTAAAAATTTCCCTGTGACTGTACAGGACTTCTTACTGGAGGATGGGGTGAGGAAAACCTTTCCCTTAGGGGTATTAATTGGCATTTTTAGAGCAGGGGATAGATGTTAGCTAAGAAACTGTGGCATTATTTTAACAGCTGTAATTAGGTCCTGTTTACTTGTGGGCTGAAAAAAGCATAGCAGAAGAAATGGGGAGCCCATCTTTTATCTCTGGTTCTTATGTTATGAAAAAAGTGAATTACTAAGAAGTTACAGGCAAAGCTTTGTATTTTCAACTATATTGAGACTGCAAAGCTTTCATTATTGTCAGGCAGTTTAGAGCCGTGATTGTGTGATCAAAGGTGAAGTTGTTCTTGCCAGGCTAAGCTAGGCTGTTGTTCAGCACAAAAAAAAAATTATGATAAAGAGTAGAACTAATGAAGAAAATGGCACCAAAGGAGGGGAAGCAGCAGGAACCTGCAGGATATATCTAGGCATTACTAAGTACTTTGCTGAAGCCATTTTGCATGCAGTGTGTTTCAGAGCAGTGGTTTTGCTGGCTGAGCCAGGTGGCCTTTGCTGATACCTTCTGGACCTGAGCCCTCTCCTGGTCCTTTCTGTTGTCCTGTGCACAAACGAGAAATACCGTCCTGCACATGCTGAACTTGCTCTCTGGGATTGCTGTGGGCTGGCGGTGGTTTTATGGACCCAGGCTGATGCTGTATGTTTTCAGGTACCATCCAAAACCAGAGTTTTAGAACAACCTGGAGTCTACCGTCTTAATTAAATAAAGCAAAATGAGATTATCTGCGTAGCTCCACCTGGTGATACTGGACAGGATTGCACACAGACCTGGGCAGAAAAATAGAGGCATTTGACTGACAGGTTTGCGGTAAACTAGCGCTGAAAAGGAAGTGTGTAGTAAACAAAAACTTCATTCACTGTTTGTAAAATACATTTTATTTGTTTGGTTTCAGAACCAAAAGTTTTAGGGCACCAAAGCACCAGGCTTTTCTTCTGCAGCAGCAGTGTCTCTCAATATTTACCTTCCGTCACAACAAGAAACTTTCCAATCAATAATTTCCACCAGAACCTGGCCAAAACAATGAAATTCATTCTTGTAAGTTCAGGTGATTATGCAAAGTATAACTAATCCCTTGGAGATAAGCTGGGGAGAGGTTATCGATTGGAAGGAAAACTATACAGAGGAAAAACTATCCAAAAAATGCATTAACTAAGCAGTTCGATAAAGACTAAATACAACAAGTATTTCTGTATCTTTCAAAGCCTGTGAAGCAGTCGGCTGGTATCTGCCCGTGGTCAGAAACGTTGCTAAAGCATGTGGGAACATGCCTGAGCTACCCGAGACGCTAATAGCAGCGCTGCGGTGGGAGCACCGCGTGCCCTCGCTGTGTGACTGCGGTTCTGAGTGGGCTTCGGCGCTCTGCTCCTGCCACTCCTCTGATACCAGTTCTGGAGAGCGCTGGAGGAAAAGGAGCCCTGACAGTCCTCTGTGATTGCTGTAGTCAGCCACAGGCAGCATTATGAGAGGTGGCAGTTTTCTTGGAACAGGTAAAGGCAAAACTAGGTGAATTTTTAAGGCCCCTCAGGCAACTTTTCCTTAGCACAGGAGGTTTAGGGAAGGGTGGAGGATGAACGGGCTAAGAGCAGAAAGAGAAAAAAGTTTTTTCTGAGAAATAAAATTAGCTGTAAGTGAAGCTGTGCTCTTACAAGCTTGAGCAGAACCTGTTAGAGCCTCGCTCTGCTCCCTGTTTACTTTGTCCATCTACAAGTGCGAGTAGCTTTCGTCAAAGTCAAAACCAACAATGGAATGCAGTGATGGAACGAGAAGGGAAGTTGGATGTTGTCTGTGTTTCACATCTCAAACTATCATGTTTTACATTCATCAGCATACTTAATCCATGTTAATCTTTAAGCATCCGAGTGGCTTTAAAGAAACAGGTTTATACTTGGCTTTAAACACGAGTGAAATACCTCGCCAGATTTGTGTAAGGTTAAAAATGGTGCTGGGTCAAGCACTGTTCGATGGCAGATTTCATCAGATCACAACAGACTTTGGGAAAGCTCCTGATGCTTATGGACCTTTACAGCCAGGAACAGGTACACATATATATTTTGCCCCAGCTGACTGCAGCATTTTTTTTTTTTTTTTTTTTTTTTTTTTTTTTTAATTTTCATATGTGTATTAACATCAGATAATTTTTTAGAAAAGAGAATAAATTGAGTAGAATTTTATGGAAGAGTAGAAAATGTAGAAACGTTGTAGAGATGATTTTCCCTCTGAAGTGACTGAGGGAACACAAGATTCTGAATAACTGTCCTTGCTGCCAACAGCACGTTTGATCTAAGGGCATCAGTATGCTTCTACATGTAAGGGGCCTGCACAACAGAAGTGTTTTAAGGAGCAAAATGACATGCCAGCATTTATGATTCCCTCATTGCTGACAACCTCAATCATCCACTATCTCCTTCTGTGCTCTGATGGTCCCTTTCTGCCTCTTACATGTAAGCCTCACTGAGACTGGTGGCATTTCCCTTGCATTAAGGATCTGCTGTGTTACAAGGCTGGAATAAAAAGCAAATAAGCAGCTTTGGCATTACATATCCAGTGATTAAAAACTTCACAGTGACTTAGGTGTTCTGGTTGTTGCTGAAAAATATGGTGTAATATTTAGTATTGTAGTTTAAATTGTATTTGTCTAGTAGAAATAGAGCTTTTCTGTTTCTTCTAATACAAGGTATTCATGCATACATTGTTATTTGGCTGGATTTTAAAAATTGAAAGTGTTGTCTTTGGTTCTCTTTGCAGAAGCTTTTAAGTACCAAATATATGCTCTATGTTTTGTGTCATAGCCTCTCTTACTTTACTGTGAGGCGTATGTAAGAAAGTAGGAAAGAGGTGGCGATGTGTTGAGATACTGCAAAACACGGGAGGGGAAGTCAAGAATTATTAACATGTTGCAGGAGGTAATAGGATGCCAGTAAAAGGACTCAAGAAGGCGAGCGATGCAGTCAGAGCAGCAGAAGAGTAGGCGGATTTTTGGCAGGAGAATTTTTCCTAGATTGGCAATTGGGAAGGAACTGAGATGCAGAGAGGCCACCGAGGACACAGCAGTAGTAATCAAAGCAGTGGATAACTGCGGAGTGGATAAATATGTTAACAGAGGGGTGGATGTTGAAGATACTTCTTAGTGATGCTGTAGAAGAGAAGCTGGCGTTTCACATCAGGAAGGCAGTGGAACAATAGTTGGGATTCTATGAAAAGTCTCCAATTACAAGGCTGAACGATCATAAAGATAGCAGAGTTGTCCAGCATCACAAAGACAAGACTGGAAGGGACATTAAGACCTCCCAAGTTTCTCCTGCTTTCAGTGATAGCATCAGTCAGTCCTGTGCTTCCAACAAAGCGGAGTGCTTTGCCTTTGGCCTTTATTAGTTGCTATAAATCATTGTGTCAGCCTCCAGGAGTGATGGGGCTGTGTTAGAAACCTTCCTGTATTGAGAACATCTCCTCTGGGTCAATTCCATTGCAAAGAGAGATTAGTTACTTGTGCGTGAACTACCCTCCTCATTTTCTGTGGATAAATAGAAAGCAGATTCCAGATCTGCCTGTAGAAAACTTTAGGAGTGTGCTTGAGGAAAAAAAAAAACCAAAAAGTGTTTAATTTAAAATGTACCTGGTGTTCTTGCTTTTGAATGCAATGAATAAATTGTAGGAGCAGAGATGGAGAGCAGCGATACCGAATGGATGACTTGCTTTTAAAAGTCTCCCTGGGTTGTTGTTGTAAAGCCACACAGTGATTTGGAGCCTTCTTAGGTACCATCCTTCCTTCAGCTGAAGTGTCTGAGTTTCCAGGTCGTGACAATGCCTGAAAGGGGAGACCAGGAGAGGAACTGCTGGAAATGAATTTCTGTTTGGAAATGCTCCAGCTGGTAGAGAAGAAAGCTTCTGGGTCAGGAAGTGTGTGTGCTCTTCAGCAGCAGTCTGAAAGGGAGGATAAACCTAAAAACTGTCTTGGCATTGTAGCTGCTTCACTTGCGGTGTTTAAACTCATTAAAAACTCACAGAAACAATAATCGGGAAAGGCAGTGACCCGGTACGCTGAGGACAGCATGTTAAATTCCTGTGTTATATACCTCAGCCTCTTGTAGCACAAATGTCTTAGCCGAAGGTGAACATTCAAAAGATAAATGGGTCACTGCAGTTGTATTTATTGGTTCTTTCTTTTCATTTGAGTTTAGTATCACTGAGTAATGGATATTGCAGTTTCACCATCCATCTCCCCCGGAAATCCCAGGAAAGGCTTCTGTTCACAACTTTAGCTGGGTTTTCGGTCAGTTGCGACGCGGTGTGAATAGAATAGGATTGGGTTGTGTATATATGATATGATATAGGGCAATGTTGGTTTGTAGATCTGGGGGGTGTTAATATATTGTTGTATTGGACTGTGGCAGTGACGCTGGAGACTTCGGTCAGTGGTGCACATGTCATCCCCTACTGCCATTTAAGACTCCCTAAATTATTTGTGGAGTCCAGTGCGCCTGGTAGATGTGACACAGGACAGCAGGAGACTCGTGTCCTCCTCAGCGGGCAGCTGAAAGCTGAGCAAGGTCACCCAAAATGGCACTGGACTGTGGATAACTGGATCAGACCCTACATGTCCTGCAAGTCGGGAGCATCTCCACTGAAGACAGTGCAGATACTGGTGTGAAGGGAAGAACAAGATCCTCACTGGGGCTTGCTCAAATGCAATTATGCTGTTTTGCAATTGCGCCTTCTGTGGGTTTTCTCATTTTAAGGTGGACATAAGTGGGCAATATGATTGTGAATTATCTGTGCCATCCAAACAGAGAATGAGATTGCTTGTTGTCATGACAACAAAAGATGGTGAGGTGTTTACTTGAAAGTGAGTTCTGCACAAGCGTTCACATCAAGCTATGTCTGGAGATGAGTGTTTGAAGAACTATTCTTCAGAGGGTCCACTCCTCCTTTAAAGTATTTGCTGTATTTGTGCAGTTTTACCCCAGGATATATGGAAGATGGCTTTTTGAAAGCTTAACCCAGGACAGTGCATATGCTTTTATTTTCAAAAGGCACTCGAGTTCAGTAATGGAAATCCTACCTAGACTACAAATAGAGGCATATGGAAAAGCCAGCCAGTCAACTATCTGCTGTTTATATAAAAGGAGTTTGTAGCGAAGAGACTTCCTTTTAAAATGAATCATATGGTAACTCACTTTTATAATCCTTTAATGTCTTTTTGGCTTTAAAAGGTATTCGGGTTTAAAGAGCATGCTTTGTGATATTAATTTTATCTCATTGGGCTTTCTTTCATGTATAAATCTGTGCTGGGGCAGAGGAGATAATATTTCTTAGTTCCTTGGAACTGCATTTTATACCATGTGTACTGAAAAAGAAGTGTGTGTTTGATATTCAAATGGGGCAAACTGCTACTCTTCTCTGTGAGTAAATATGCTGTGTGTAAGAAGAACTGTGGAAGTGCTGCATACCATTAACTAGTTACCTGACTGCCTTCTTGTTGTAGTTACCTTTCAGTGAACTTTCAGCTGCTTACTCTCCAGAAAGGTCTTTGTTATTTTTCCGTTAAGCTTATGAAGAAGGTGCATTTGGTTGTGTTCATTTATTATAAACAGAGACATTAACACTGTCAAAGAGATACATAAGCTGCAATAGCCAGTAATATTTGAAATTCCGCAGTCATAGGTTTGGTTTTGAAGACTAGGTGTTAATTGCAATGATAATATGAAGCACACATATTTGTACTTTACATGTTTGTGTTTCTACAAGTACGTAACTGTAGTTAAACTAGAGACAGTCCGAGAGGAGTAGGGAAGAAGTTGATGGGAATGCTTAAATAGGACTTGCACTTCTTACATGATAGGAAGATCTAGCTGAGTCATTTGTTACATATCCAGTGCTGCTCTTTGAAATTTGAACTGGAAATGAAGCTTCAATAAGGATTTAATATGTCTGAAATATTTTTTTCTTCTCTGTTTTTTTGGTTACAGCACCCAGCTGAACTGTCTTATGGCCCAGGAGCTGCAGTATTTCAATCCCAATTTAAAAAAAAAAAAAAGTACTGATTCAGAAAGGACTTGGCACTTTCTGAGGCAGGTCAGGACCTTGAAAAGGCAGATCTTTAGCCAACCCTCTACATTTTATCTCTGTGCTTGTCTCTTAAATATTTCAGTAGTCCCTTTGTCAAAACAAGTGTGTGACTTGTTACTCTGAATTATGCAGCATGGAAAATACTAGGTAATTAGCCATTTCAAGTAGCAATAATACAGCAAAGATTGGTCTTACAGACTCCTTAGGTTAATGAGAGTGGCGGTGTCAGTGATGGTGAGGAAAGAAACTGGAACAGGACCAGAAAAGACAAGTGGCATGGTTGGATTTGTCAGACATTTGTAAACATCAATGGAAAAACATATATTAATCATCTGTTTTTCTTGCAAGCTTAAAAATTGTGAACTTGCGCCAGTTTTCTGTACCACTCTTTTCTGGTATCATACCTGATGAGTTAACTATAACTCATTTCCTCTGCCAGTGAGACCAACTGGCTATGTTGGTAATCCGCCACACGTCTCGCACTGGTGCTCCCAGATCCTCCCTCCTCCCCTGACTCCATGATTGGCTCCGATTGGAAAGTCTCACTGGAAATTAGCAGTGCAGGACAGCAGCCAGGCTTTGGCATCCCTGTCTGAGGAACACTGGTTTCCTGGGGTGTGCAGGGACCTCAGCAGTACTGCGGGTTTTTTGGGGTAGTCTGCAACGTTGCTAGTCTTAATCGTCTCAAAAATGCTGGAGCTGTTCAGGGAGTGTTTGGATGGTAGTTGGCTCCGTGTACATCGATCAACATAACCCTGAGACGATGAGGGTGTGGGTTTGCCTATGGGCAATATAACAGATGTCAGCAAATAAAATTACTGAACTGTTGCTGCACGGGACAGCTTGCCCCCTTACATGCACCTGTCTCTCCTGCACGTGCCCTTCGGTTTCCTGTATCAGACAAGCTGAATACAGAACATGTGGTCCACCCCATCTCCAGTTCTTCCCTGCCTTAGGCAGGGTCAGCAAAAACTGGAAGGAACCAGCTGAGAAGGCACCGCAGAAGTAGCGGAGGCAGTGTGGTGTGTTATGAGCAGGGTGTCAGGCTGAGATGATACCTGGGGGTGAGGAGGTGGGCTGGGAACGAGCAGACAGACTCCCATTGCTTTGGCTGATAGACATGGATGATGCAAAGAGAATTTTACTCCTATGTGCTTTCGCTTGAATCCCTTGAATCTTCAGGTAGCTGAAGAATAGGAGATGGGGCTCTGGGAAAATATAATTACGGGTAACCTTGTTTATCTCAATTCTTTAGAAGTCAAACAATTCAGGGTATGAACTGACAATGTCTTGCAAGTCTGACATCCTTTCTTGAAGGTTTTCTATACTGTGTCTTACTCTTGTTACTATCTCTTCAGGGACTTCCCTTTGTGTTTTATTCTCCATTCCATGAGCATGCAATTTGGAGAATAACCACCTTATGGGCCAGCTGATGCTCGGCCAGCCATCATTTTTCATAGTCCTCTGGAGCCTATCTTGGATCTTACTTGCTTGGAAGCAGTCCCTTTGATTGTGAATCTCTTATATGGCAGAAGTTCTGGAGTAGGGAGCATCTTTGTTCTTCCTGGAGATATTAAGCCTGCAAAGCAGAGCAAGGTGAAGAATCCTATCTAATATATTCATGTGTGAATTCTGATATATACGCTGTACAAGAGGCAAAGATATGTACAAGCCAACTGAGAAAATAACATCTGTGATGTTGGGAAGTAAGCAGAAGAGACTTGTTCTCTTGCTTTCTCAGCCAGGAGTAGCTGCAAAGATGTGTCTGCAGTTTTTAATACATTGGTTTCGACTACATGTGAGAGTGGAACAGATCAAGTATTGGCGTGATGATACTTGTACACACATTGAAGTCAGTGTCAGCCCTTCATGCTGCTCACATTAAATTTTTAATTTTCTTTCAGCGGTACACGTGGGTAATTTGACAATCATCCAAATGTAGAAAGGAAGGGGCTGCTGAGAGCTGTAAGAGAAGAGTGAATTGAGTGTGTCCAGCCAGTTAGCTACGCGGGTAAGAGATGTTTCATTGTCTCGTTTTGCTTTGCAGGAAGAATGCAAACAAATACTGGCTCGGCAGAAATCCAGTTCCCAGTCTGATTCTCATGACGATGAGATTTCCCCTCCTCCTCCAAACCCAGTGGTAAAAGCTCGACGCAGGAGAGGGGGGGTCAGTGCAGAAGTGTACACGGAGGAAGATGCTGTTTCTTACGTCAGAAAGGTAATGCAGTGCCTTCCATCTGATTCTGAGATGTGCAGGACAATCGAGGGATTCATATTTTGCTCACTGTTTGAAATCATGGATCAGCCTGGAGGGATGTCCTTATGCTGTCCGATGCGCAGCCTGACTGTTTTCCTCACAATAAGTTCTTCTGCTGCCTCCTTCGCTAAGTACTTTCCCCATCAATGTTGCTTCAGCATTCTCTGTTCTTCCCCTTTTTGAGATGTGCTGCTATTCTGTTTCCCCCTTTAACAGGGTGGGTAATGCACAGACTCGGGCAGGTCCTGAGTTTTGCCAGAACCTCACCATACTGGAAAGAAGCCTTTTCTATTGCAGTGTTTCCTGCTTTTTTTTTTTCCCCCAAAAAGTCACTTCTAGGTCAAGTTATCATCTAACCTAGGTCACTTAGGTTCCCTAAACCATTCAGGCACGTGGTTCCCATGTTGACTGGGTACCACCTAACCCGTGGGTTTTTGGAAGTCTGTTGACCATACGTGGATGATTTTATGTGACCATTGTCTTTGAGGAAATGCTGATCCAAAACTAGATATTTTCTTCAGTGGGAGCACTAATTTGGGCTTCTCTTTTTCTAACTGCCTTAGCTATGTTCTACCTTTGATATGTCTTGATAACTCTGCGCATTTTTTTTAAACTGGCCAAAGCTTTCAAGGGTTATTAAAAGTCAGACATTACAATAGTGTATGTCATGTTTGTTTAGGGAGCCAGGCTAAAAATGCATTTCATAGGACTGACAGATGCTACTAATGTGTTTTTGTGCATGCCTGGAGTAGCTTTAACCCAAAGAGCTTTTTCTTTATGGGAATACGTTTTGTCAGTCACTGATTTTTGGCAGAATACTTTTTGCCTTTGCAGTCAGATGTGCTTTTGTCATCCACTTATGATACAAGTTCACTGGATGCTCTGGGGTTTTCTGTCCCAAGAAACAAAGAATTAAGAGAGTCTTTCATTCAAAAAACAAGTATGGCAGTTAAATAATGCATGCAACTATGCCGTAGATTTCAAAAGCACTGTAGTCGAGCTATTAATGTACTGCACTGTTGAAAAACTTGTGTGATATTTTACAAGCCACTTTCAAACACTTATTCCTGTGCAGTATGCAATATCCCTCTTAAAAACTTCCATGAACAGATCACATTTGTCTCTGCTTGATATGGGCTCCATCTGACTCTTCTGAAAATCAAAGGAAATATTCACACCCCTGAGTAATTCCTTTACGTTTATGATGGAACCTGAAGTTAACTTTGTTTTCTTCCTTTTCCAGCAGTGATGCCAGTAAGTCCTGACAGTAGCATGGGTAGGCAAGAGCCAGGAGAAGCAATACAGATTGTATTCTGTGTGTTCTGTGACTAAGGCTCTTATGATTTTAATTTCCTAGGAACTGACTGAGCTTAAAGAATAATAATTTAGGGGATGGTTTCTTGTCAGGCTAAAGAGGCTGCAAGGAGTATAGGACTAGCACTGAGAGGGCTTGTCTCAGTGCCTTGTCTTCTGCCATCAACAAGTGAATTCCATGGTGAATCCCATGGATGTGTGTTTGTGACAGAGATTTCTAGAATACAGAAATAAAGGGAGGCATTGAAAGGACAAATTATGAAACTAATTTAGGAGTGTAAAAAGCAAGGCAAGGGTTGTGTTACACTATTGCAAACAGACAGAGTTTGAGATAGTAGCCAGGAAGAACCACTGGCTTGAATTCAGGAGTTGGATAGAAACACATCTGGGTCATAAGCTAGTTTAAAGGATCCCTTGAAGGGGTGAGCTATAGGATGAGTAGTGCAATGAGTTGTGTCACTGGAGAGAAAATCAAAGGAGTTTTAGCTTTGTGATTTGAGCAAGTACCTGGCATGGCTCTGTTCTGAGGAACACAA
>NW_010432324.1:97708-103522 GCF_000710305.1 Buceros rhinoceros silvestris | reverse complement strand
CGAAAGGAAAATGCTTGGGGGGGGGGGGGGTGTTTCATTGCTTCATTCCTGACGCTAGAGAAAGCAGTATTTATCAACACATCTGATATAACATGTAGTTACCAACTAACAGAGTAAGAATCTTGCTGTAAAGAGGGTTATCAGCCTGAGGAGAACATTCAGTGATTACTTGGAAGTGTGATCTAACAAATGGTCAAGTGGTTCTTCCTGACAGTTGATTTTAGTTGGATGCCTGGTTACTGTGACGCTTGAAGAATCTCTCCAGACATTTTCTGTGTCTCTGCCCTAACAGACCCATTTTGGTCTCTGTCTTGCGGCTTTCATTGCTGCAGATTGAGACTGAGAAAGGCTAGTCTACGCTACTCCATAATCAACCAGAAAGGTTGGAGTTGAATGTCTTTGTGATTTCTTTATCTACCCTTTGGGCTCCTCAGCAGTAAGCTGAACAACCTGAGTGTTCTTCATAAAGCAAGAGTTCAGGGCTGTGATTCAATCCAGGGTTTGTCTGAGAGAGTAAAAAGAATAAACTGGCCCAGTGCTTATTTTGTTTAACATTGAAGAATTTAAACTTTTAGTTGAATTAGATTAGGTTTCATTCTGATACAAATACGCAGTTTATACAGATATGCGTTTCTGGACTTGAGTAGTCCAATGACTACAGCAGTGAAATAAGTCATATCTGAAGCCAGAATTTAACTTCAGACCTTCACAGTGCAGTTTTTTCCCCATGAACTAAATCTAGATTGATCCTTTGTGACAAATGGTTCTACCTCAGTTTTCCCGTTTGAGACATCCTTCTTCTAGTGGGATGGGTAGTGGATTGCCTTTTCAGGATGAGGAAAGGAAACTACCTGCACACCAGCATACGTGGTAACTTCAGTAAGGCAGGTGTACTATTTCTATCTTAAGAAAATGTGAAAGATAAAAGCCCATTATGAGACCCTTTTTTGTACAGTATGAAAACAGGCAAACAGATGGTGATTTTCAGGTTGGACTAAGGTTTAGTTAACACTTAAAACTTCTGCTAGGCTTGATTCTGTCCTGTTAAAATGAAACTATTAAAGAAAATCACATCATTAAAGTCAAAGAACGTCTTTTACAAGTCATAACCTTGTCACCAATTTCTTGTCTCTCATAGTCACAAAGTCTCTGACTAGCAGAAGACTCTTGGCGAATACAGAGATGCAATGTCTTTCCTAATACCTTACCAAAATGGAGAGCCTAATTTGCAAAAGTCTCATAAAAACCACTTCACCCAGTATGAAAACGTACTCCTGAATTTCAACATGTATTTTGAGCATATTCGTGTACAACACAACTTTTGCCTTCTCTCCAGTTCTTCATTCTCAAACACAAGTCCTTCTCATTTGCCATGAAGTGAAGGCACAGGATTTTGACCCAGCAGGGTCTCTCAGGAGCTTGGTTCCTTGTACCACAACCAGTGCTGAAAACGGTGTAATCAACACAGTTTTACCTATTACCTAAACTAATGTTACTCATTCCCTCGTTTTAAAAGTAGATTGCTTCTGATATTATTTGTGGGGGAAGAAGAATATAAAATATGTTTTCCTCAGTCCAAGGGATTTGAAAGGTGTCTCCACAGCTGCCAGTACCTGCTGATGATAGTTTTTTACGGATATCCTTCTCCTCACTCTTCCCAGATCTCCTATTTTTTTTCTGGTTGTCATGTTGAGAACATATATTCTTACCGTCACATTGTCAAAACTGTGATTGATTTATTACTTTCTTAGTGGCTTTGTATTATAGCCGAAAGCTGTCTCAATATTTGAAATCAAATTGCATCCATTATCTTGAATAGTGGAATTTTCTATAGATTTCAAGATCTGTGAAGAAATACAGCTAGATATGTAATTACCCTTTGTTCTTTTCTCTACAGGTTATTCCAAAGGACTATAAAACAATGACTGCTCTGGCAAAGGCCATCTCCAAGAATGTGCTCTTTGCTCATCTCGATGACAATGAACGAAGGTATGAGGTGCTTTATGATTTAAAGGAATCTATAGCTTTACCTGACAACAAGAAATTATACTAAATTTTAACTCAGGGCTCGGAACTACTCTCACTGATGATTTGAGTCATACTAGATGCATCGTCACACTCACAGTATTATTTACAGGGTAAAGTCACAAGCTAAAAAAGAGCAAGAACAGGTTAGCATCTATTTAATATTTTCAAATCAGCTGTCCCTGAGAACGTTGTTCTAGGTTACTTAAAGAATTGGCTAAAGCAATCTCAGAAGCATTTGTAGTTGCTTCTGAGAACTCAGGGAAGACAGGTCAAGTTCTGGAAGAGTGGGAAAGAAAAAGCATAATGTCTGTAAGAGGTAAAAGAGAATTACAGGTAAATTATTCTGTTCTTTGAAAAAACGGAACAAACAAATTATGTGTAAACACCTGAAGAAGACCAAGGAGTTCAGTAACAGCCAGCATGACTTTTAAAAACTTGGAATTGTCTTTCTGCAACTGAGCAGCAAGTCTTGTAGCTAGGGAAGGCACAGCAGAGGCCAAGCAGCTTGACTTCTAGCAGAGTTTTTGACATTAATGTGTATGACAGCCTCATAAATGATCAAGGGAAACATGTCTTCGATGGTCCATCATTCTAATGGAAAGATAAATTGATGTGTGGGAATGGTTGGTCTGGTTTTCATCATTATTGTCATTAATGACGTCGGTGGTGAAACGGAGTATGAGTGTTGAATTTTTAGATGACATGAAGATGGGAAGGGCTGCTAAAACAGTGGAAGACAAGGTTGGAATTCAAAATTATGCTGACAGGATGAAGAAATGTTCTAGTAAAAGCAGGATTGCACTGAGCCAAATGCAGAGAAGCATACTTGAGCAGGAAGAACACCTTTGTAACTGTAAGACAGTTTTGCAGTTTTAGTAGATCCTAGAAAAAATATGTGGAGCTTATTGTGAATCATGGTTTCAAGATTAGTCAGTAATGTCAAGCTGTTTTGAAAATAGGTTTTACTGGGATAACTAAACTGGAGAACATGCAAGACGTGTCCTGGTGCTCAGGTGGGGGAAGGATGGACTGGCAGTGCTTAATTCCTCATTTACAATGGCTGACTCTTACATTTTTTCTTCTTCTTTGAAAAAACATTTCTGTTAATCTGCTCTGTGGCTGTGCAGTCCATGGGACTGGTGTTGCACTTGTTGCTTGGCAGCTGTGAAGGTCCTTGTGACTGACATAAACCCTTATTTATCAAGGCAGCATGTAGCATATTTGTGTCAGATACTCTCTGTGAATGATTAATTGCAGGAGAAGTCATGCTGAAGTTAAGGTAAACAGTGCACTGGTGTCTTGTCCGAGTCTTGGTTTGGGGAGCATCTTTTCATGTGCCATGCTTAAAAAAGGGTTGTCTTCTATCTCATGCCTGAACACACATGCACACACACACATACACCCAGTCTCTGGTGTAAGATTGTACTGAAAAGTGCAATAAAAGGGAATCTGTAACTGCATCACTACTAAAACCAGCAGAGCTAGTTATGAGTGACTTGTGCCAAAATGTTCATTTCAAGAGTTGCTAATATTATGAAGAACAGTGTGGTGCTGTGAAGTGACTTGGCAGTCCGCTGGTTTCTCGTGAGACTTCTCCTCTCTCTTCAATAAGATCTTGATTAAACTCTGCAGTAGGATCCGGCTCCTCTCAAAGCTGGAGAGGAAGTGGAAATGTGCCTTTAACTGTAAGGGAGCTGTTGTTCTCATTGCAGAACCAGGAAACGTGTGGCTTTTTAATTGCCTTTCCGCACATGTGCACCTGATGTATATTTTATGTGTGATCTCCTTTTCCTCAAGCTGGTCTTACAACAAAACCTCAGATTTACATGGATGTATGTAAGTTATTATGATCCAAGGTTTTTTTAAAATGATGAGAAACTAACTTTAAAAAGTTACAGCAACATCAGGGCTACACAAAATTGCTTTCTTATTGTATTTTAATGGCTATAATTTGATTTTGATTGTTTATTAAAATATTGCACATCCAACAAAAATACTGAACTATAGTAAAAATCTCTGTGAAATACTCACAGGCAGGGTTAGTATTTATAAGCTGTGGGAAAAAGAGACATGTTAAAGGGTGAATGGGCTCTGTTATGAACTAAACAGCTTAGTAGAGCTGCAGAGAGTACATGGACGTGTGTCCTGTGCTTGCCTTTGGGCTCATCCTTGCTTCTCGTTTTTTTATCATCCCAAACTCAGCTGCACGCTCTCAGAGCAGTTATACGTGCTTTGATGGGTTTTGCTTCCCTGGTTGGGTTGCAGGGGAAAGCCCCTTCACTTTGTTTCAGGCTGTGATATATATCCCCTGCAGTTAGGATGTATTTCATGCCTGGTAGCTAAGCCAGGATTTTGATAGTGCCACTGTATCATCCTGCAGGTCCCTAGGCATGTGAGCTCTAACTTCTCTCTCCTCCCTCTCCCCAGCCCATATGATGACATATTGCCTTGCTTATGTTTACGTGGTGCTTTTCCCCTTTGTTCTGTTTCCTCCATACTTCCACTTCCTTCGTGACCCCACTCAAAACCGCTTGGAAGAGGCTGCTCAAAGGGGTTTATTAGGTGGGCAGTGGAGCACGTTAGTTAAGCACAGATGTAACTGCAGCAAGACTTTCTGGAAAAGCATAGTTCATACTGCTGTGCAAACATGCAGAAGCTGTGGAGGTGGCCACCAAGAGGACAGTTTGTCCAGGCAGAGAGCGCTCTAAGGACCTGCTAGTTATGGTCTCTGCAAGATCAGCAATTTCTGTCATGGCTTGGTGCTCACCAGAGCCCTTGCATATATATGCACAGTCCTGAAAAACAGCTTCTCATGTGACAGCTCTCAGGGAGCTCCTTGTAGCATGGAACGACTTCAGATACAGAAGACAGCTCTGTGCAGGCTGTGCACTCAGAGCTAGGAATTGTGCTGCAGTCTGGTCAAGGAGGAACAGCCTTGAGAGAAAACATTGGTGGAGCTGGACCTTCAGCCAGGTAAGAGGCATTCACCCCCTGGTTCATTATACTGCGGTAAAGTGAAATGTTGACATTAACTGGGAGGGATTTTAGTGTTATAAACGTAAATACAATTTTTACTAGATGGTGTTGTTTGCAACAGTTTGTCTTTAACCTCAGTTGAAGGCAGAAGCCATCTTTTTTGTGCTCTTCATTGCACCTGTGATTCAAGAGGAAGTCACAGCAAAAAAAAAAAAGAAATAAAATCCTTGATTATGGCATTTGTATCTAATAAAGAAGAACTCAAAGATGATGTTACAGACTTTGCAGAAGTGAATGTTTTTAATGCCCCTCTGAAATGCTGGTGGGAAGTTACACTTAGTAACGTTCAAGCATTGTCTATAGATTCTAATGGCTGAATGAGGAGAAGTTCCTTCCTGATCTTATCCCTCCTGGTTCCAGTGTGATCTCAGGGTTCAGGTCCATTCTGAAGGCCTTTAAAGAGTTTGCATAAACTTTCCTCTTCTTTTGGTCTGTGAGCTTGAGAATTTTGTGTATGGGAGAAATCAGCCAAGCTGGGTGCGTTGTACTGGTGCCCTCTCGGCTGGTTTCGTGCGGTCAGCAGTCAGTGAAAGATTTCTGTCTATACAAGGACAGAACTACACCCATAACTTGGCAGTGTTTTATTTCCTCTCCCACTCCTGGATATCCAGCAGATTAACATCCTGGATCTAAGGCTTCCTAGTTGTGAAATGGTGTATAAAGTCAAAATTGGTGACAAGGGGCTATTCTGATTGTCCTAATAATTTCTAATCTGGCAGTGTAGCTAGTAAGAGATTTTATCGGGTCAGC
>NW_010432324.1:93943-97610 GCF_000710305.1 Buceros rhinoceros silvestris | reverse complement strand
CCCACTTGGCTTTGCCATGATGTTAGATATTAAAAAAAAAAAAGAAGAGATTGTTCATTTTCCTTCTGTAGATAAAACCCAAAAATATATTTTTTCATCATTTCATTATTAGGACGTTCTGTCTCTACTGGATGGGGGCAGCTGCTGAGAGGGGGCAGTGAGAAGGTTCAGAGGTGACCTGCTGTGAGAATGGAAGTTGGACACAAAGCTGATGCTTGCAAAGGAGGAGAAAGAAATATAACTGAAGCACTGAAGCATAACCAGTGGGTGAGAGAGCAGGTGAGAGCAGCAGGAGTGTCAGTCCCGGTTCCAGAATGTCACCAGTGCCCGCCTGCTCTGCTGTGAGTCATGAGCCACGTCTGTCAGTCCCGTGCAGAAGCTCAGTGGCCTCCTGACCACACAAAGAAGTGGAATGGTTAAACATTCAACATTACTGTAGGTAAATGTTACGTAAAATTTATATGTAAAAGCTATATAAAACTTGTTCATCAAGGAGTAAAGCAAGTAGATAAATATTTAATGTGCGCTTACAGACTCCCCTTTTGGCATTTTACTTAATGTCATAATTCTTACAAGCATTTATTACTAATGTACGGGCAGCTGTCATGCCTGCAACAGCTTTCAGAATACTTTTGTGTATTTTATTACTTGGATTAATAATAAATTGGCTTGTTTGAACAGTTTGCTGGTGTGATACTGCTTTGGAAACAAAGAGTCAGGAAATTGTATTTAATGCTTTTACTAAAATACTGAGTTCTTATAAAGACGCAAAAAAAGCAGAACAAATTAACTCAACAGTAGACAAAACTGCTGCATTTGTTACAGCAACACACAACGTTGCATTTACTCTTGTGTGTTGCCGGCACGGCAAATGTATGAGAACAAAGGGCATTTTTTATTTGCTGTGCTTGTCGCGGCCAAGATGTAAAGATGAAAACTGGCGCTTGTCGTGAGCATGCAAGCCAACCAAGAGTTTCCTTCAAGCAAAAATCCTACCCTTTTCCCAGCATCCTGCCAAATACTGAGGAGGGCACCTGCTACTGTGATACTGTAGATAGTTTTGGAGGGAAGTTGTTGTAGATACCATCATTTTGCTGTTGGCATTTCAGAAGTGTCCTACTGCCTTCTTAAAAGTGTGGTTTAAGTAACCTGCATTCTGCAGTGCAGGCAGTTTTGTAAGCCAGGATTGGTGGCGAAGTGGGGTCCTACACACACTTAGTGGACATAAACATATGCTAATTGAAAGACACTGGTGTCCAGACTATGACTTCCTCAGCACTGAGACACGGTGATGTTCTTAAAATATATTAAGGGCTGCCACAGAGGGGAAATAAATAATCATGTATCAGTGTCCCCTGAAGACAAAACATCAGAATTAGACTTAAATTGTACAACATGGATGTAAACCAGACATGTGGTAATAATTTTTAGTGGTAGGAGTACTTAAATAAATTGTAGAATCTATAATTAAGAAGAGGTTAGGCAAATCTCTTTGAATGTAACTTACTTAATCCTGTGTTTGGATAGGAGAAGTCCCTTAGCTCTGTTTTTGTAGTTCTTGGATCCTCAGCAGTGGGGAACGAGTGTCTTCGTTCTCTATGCACTTCTCTTCTCTCTTTTTTTAAATCTGTTTGAAAGGTTATTGTTATTTACCACATCTTCTGTTTTCTCAGCTGGATGGATCTAATTCTCCCCATCTTCCTTTGCAGACCAGGTTCCTCAGACCACTGACCATTTTTGTTCTCAGTTTTCTCCAGCTGATCCACCTCTTCCTTGTTTCTTTATATTTTTCTCAGTAACAGGATATTGTTGACTCTTCCTTAACATATGATCACTGGAATCATTGGATCCTTTCCTGCAGAAACGATACCTTGGCAGTGAATCTTCACCATTTATTTATGCTTAGCTGTTGTGTCATTATTGAGAGTATCTCTATTTTCTCAAACCGTTTCTTCAATTTGAACACTTTTACATGCAGATCTTTTTTTGAAGTGCTTGCAGATCCTTTACAGCCAGGTATTGTCTTCAAATTCAGAAAACACACTGTTTATCCAGGTCAATAATGGCTTTGGTACTTTTTCCAGTATAGGCATAACCTAACATGAGACAAGTGGTTTGCCATATCTAACAGGAATTTTAGTTGTTGTCCTGTTGATCTCCTATTAAAATATTCTTGAAATTTCTGGTGATTGGTAAATATCAAGGACACTATTATTGCTATAAGCTTTATTCACTTCTGCATAATACCATGTTTTATTAATGCACTGGCCGCAGGCCAGCTGGAAAGCCTCATATTTGTGGAAGAAACCTAAGACAGCACCATTCAGGAGCAAGATATTTTAGAAACAGGATGCCACAGCTATGACGTATTCATTACACATCCTGTGTTTTCCTTGTGCTCGTAACTTAACTCTTTTGTTAAAAACCAAACAGATCTGGCTTCTGCTTGTGCTTTGTATATGCCTACAATGTGCAGAACAGTGCAAGAAAAATTCCCTTCTCATGACACTGCATTAGAGTGTCTCCATTCCCAGGAGTCCATGCTGTGCTAAAACCATATGTCTCTTAAGGGGGGATATTTACTCTTCCTGCTGTAGGCATCTAAGTTAGCTGATGCTCAGAACTACACTAGGAGCCTCAGGCTATGGTTTCACCATTGATTTAAGCCAAATTCTGAGCTGGTACCAAAGATGAAAGTGACGTGAGTGTCAGATCTTGGCTGCATGTTCCTATTGCTCTTATGGCTGTGGTTAACCAGATCAGCTCTCTGAAAAGTGATCCTCCCCCCGCAGAGTTAGTTTTCAGTCAGATCAGGTCATTCCTCCCACCCTCTACCTGGCTGCAGAAACCTTTTAGGCAGCAGCAGGGACCAAAATCAAATTAAGTGATGGTGAAGCTGTGCTTTAATTTCCCGTACTAGTTATTGGAGAAAGTCAGAGGATGGAAATAGATGGCTTGAACACCTCTGTAATGAGCAATTGTTCCTTGCCAAGAATGCGCAAAAGGTAGAGCTGAACCACTCGGAAGATGTGAGATGAAAAGAAGAAATTTGCACAGTGGGGTATGGCAGAACGGGTGGGGGCAGCAGGCTTTGTTGAGTGAATAGCCTGACTTTCCTTGAGTGATGGTGGGATTTTTTGTGCCTGAAGAGTTGGACAGGTATCTTTCTGGTCCTTTTGGGGAGTAGCAACAGAGAGGGGAATGACAACATTATCCCAGTACTCTTTGTGCAGGGTGCCCAGCGGGGCTCGCTGCATCCTGTGAAGGTTTGCAGAGGGTGCTGGAGCTCCGGGAGGTGGTCAGCAGACCGTGGTGACTTGTGGACAGAGGAGATGTGTATGTGCAAGTTATGTGTACGTGGAACAGATCTGGTACCCAGGAGGCTGTGCAAAACCTCTCTGTGTGGGAGGTTTTTTCCTGATCATCAGTGGTATTAGATCCTGCCCTCTCTCAAATCACCCAGAGCATGCTGAACAAAGCTTTTTACAAACACTGAGGCATTTTCCAGGTAAACTGCCTGGCAATCTAGCTTTCTTTGTTCCTTTTATGCCCTGTTTATGGCCCTGATTCAGCATTATATTTAAAAGAGCCGGTGAGTTGTTCCACTGACTTGCTATGGATGTCAAAGGAACTATTCATCTATTTAAATGGAAGCACATTCAGTCCT
>NW_010432324.1:75634-93808 GCF_000710305.1 Buceros rhinoceros silvestris | reverse complement strand
CCTGCTGAATTGGAACTTGCCAGTGAGGAATCCTACTTAAACTAGAAAAAGTTATGGATTTTGGAGACAACAGTCATCTGGCAGCAGAGATGGAAATGAAACCAGGTAGAATTGCCGCTTGGAAAATAAACGATCCAGTTCTCCATGCAAGGATTACCCATGAATTTGACGCTGATTTTATTTTCCAGTACATCCATCTCATTTATCCAAGAGTTATTGTCTTTAATTATTATTGTGGTGCTTGCAGGCAGCAGTCTTTAGATTAGTTATGCAAAGTTCTGCTCTCAGCAGTCAGCAGGAGATCGTATCTGCTTTAGTATCAATCCCTTTACAGCAGCCTGACAGCGTACAGACTTTGTACTAGGGCTGTACTCTTTGTGATGTCAGTTTTTGGCCTGGTAGAGAGGTTATTCTCTCAAACTTAACTAAAAGCACACACATTTAGTTATTAATGGATATTTTTATCTTGAGAAACAAATACTGTCACTTCATAGCTTTTTAGAGATTGTGATTCTCCCTCAGTGTTTTGTTAGTTTATATTCTTCATCACAAATACTAGTGGCACCATTCCTAATGATAGTTATTTTTAATTTTGCATAAAGTAGTGGTTTACATATAGGCAGCATGTCACCCATTCTGAAAAACAGAGTTAAAGCAGAGAAGTAAATTACATAAATCCTTTCTAGAGCTAGAGACAAATAGTATTCATGCCTGCTCATGAAAAAACTTGAGTCTAAACTTAACTTTCTTTATATAAAATAGAATTAAGACTACTGCTGAATTTAACAGGCCTTGTAAAAATCTACTGCAGTATATATGACCGTGCCTTTGTCTGCTGCTTTATGCAAAAATTAGCTGGCAGTGGTTCTGAAAATGCGTTACTCGATGCTAAGGCTTTCCAGAATTAAACACAAAGTTTGAATAAAGAACATGCACTCTTCTCAGCAAGCCTTTGTCTTCTGCACCAGAGCAGCTGGAAGCTTGTTGGGAGCAGTAATTCGTCTTTGTGCATGGACGAACAAGGGTTTATTTCAAGTAAAGCTCTTTAAAATGATGCTTCCTTTGTTTTTTTTTTTTTTTCCCCGAGAAGGGTTGTAGGTAACCTGTCAACAGTTACTCCTACTCTAATAAGTCTTCATTAGGTGACTGATTCTGCAGACTCGCACGGCTTTGAAAGCCTGCGTGTCTTCAAGGGGGAATATTACCAGTACCGGTACTGGAGGATCAACCGTGTGATTAAGTTGCTTAGTTATGCATTTAGAAGAGGATGTTCAAAGAGCTTAAAGGAACTAGATATTCATGTTGATTGATATACAGTGGGAAGTGAACATTTAACTCCTGTAAGATTCACTTGAAAATCACCGTCGTATGGTCTGAACGGTTAGACCTGTGCAGTTCCATCACGAGACGGAATCTGCGTAGTAACACTGGGTTTGGAAAGACAGAAAGAAACCAGCCCAAACAAAAAATAATCTGTAACACTATGAGGTTTAGTGGTGGGTTTTTTCCTTGTAGAAAGAGAGGATTCAGCTCAACAACCAGATGAAAATTCTCTGTCATTCCAGTGCACTTAATGGAAATACCAAGCCTAAGTTATTTGACTGTTAGGCTGCTAACTCTGTTTTAATGAAAAAAATCCTGACAAACCCAAACAATGATTTAGTTCTTGTTTTACAAGTTCCTTACTAAAGACTTTGACCTGAAGTACATCGCGACTTGTGAGGTAACAGCTGGTCTATCATTGTCTTCGGAAAAAAGTAACAGTTGCTAAGATTTCAAGAAACAAAGATGGTCTTTGAATCAACTGGAACAGCTGTAAGAGACTGACACACCATGCCCTGTCAGCTGCTAAATTCAGATATTCAGACTGCTCGAAATGGAATACGTTAACCCTTTGGCACCATCAGATTCCCGTTTTCTCTGTTCTTCTTTAAAAAAAAAAAAGCCAGAAAAATGAATTTCATTTTCAATTTGCCTTTTATTTTCAGAAATTAAAAAAAAAACCCCTCACAAAACTATCGCTTTCTTTCTAGAAAATCTTTTATTTCTTATATTTATTCAACTTGTGATTTATAAGCAATATGAAGGCGTGCTTGTTAACAGATGAAATTTGCGCTAGGAAAGTATAACGTGTTCCTCTGTGTGGTGTATTAAATAGAAAATATAACAGTGCATATCTGGAAAACAGCATCAGGTGCTATTTTAAGGCACTCAGCATTAGTTTTGTATGTGGAGAGTGTATTTGGTTTAACAAAGGTGAATTGATCATGTCTAGAAGAGAAAGGTGGGTGATAGCAATGGTTGCTTTAATAGAGAGAGACATGTGAGATCCAAAAGCTGGTGGCTGAAGTTGGGCACATTCAGACTGGAAAAGTTTAGTTTTTTCTTTCAGAGTAATAAGGGAACTGATCCATAATTTAAATTAGCTCGGGATGTGACAGATTTTCCATTGCATGAAGCCTTCACATCAAGCTTGGCTCACCATTCTTGCTTGTTCTTGCAGCACTTTCTGAAGTGCTCCAGCATATTGTGGTTTGTTTTTTTTTTTTTTCAAAGATGGCAAAATGTGATGACATGAAAATTTATTTCACTTAATGAAGAGTCAGCAACGATCTCTTGTGAACAAAATGCTTGTATGACTTTTGTACTCCTGAAAGCCAAACTGTTACAACTTGGAGCCTGACTGATTTTTGGACGCCTGAAATAGGCACGTTTTAGTCTCTTGTTAAACTATTGTTTTAGTTCAGTTACAAAAGATGGGATATTATTCAGGAGCCCCCGGGATTCTGCAGTCTGTGTGAGATGGTATAAGGAGAGCTGTGGCTGCCTTAGCATCTGTTCCTCAGTTAAGTCTTCGTGCTGCATACCACGGCTGATCTTATGGCTGATGGAGAAGGTGAAGCACCCAGCAAGTGGTACCCCAAGCCTCTGCTTTCCTTTGTGCAGAGCGCTCCTGATTAGACCACGAAATGTGTCTCAGCACTGCGTGTTCTTGCCGAAAGAACCATGCTGGCTCAAGCTTGCTCCTGAGTGATTGACTTCAGTGTTTCCAAGCGGTGTATAGTGACGGCTTCTCATAAAACCACATCTAACCTACTTTCGTGGGTCCCGTGCTCCTAGGTCCTGATCCTGCATCATCTGAGTAACTGAAAGATTGGCATTTACCATCCCTGCAGAATCAAGTTTAGTTTATTATTCTGTTCTGTGTGAAAAAGTAGATTTATATCGTGACCCCAGAGAGTTGGAAAGTTCCTTGCTAATGTGAATGAATGTCCTAGAGTAAAGGCTGAAATAAATAGAATGATTTTCCAGATGTGATAATTGAGGTAAGCAGAATAAACTGCAATCTAGAGCTCTAATTCTCATTAATAGGAAAGCACTTTACTGTCCTGATAGACTATTCTATATTTACATTTACTACAGGGCACATGTTAAGGCTAGAGCTCCACACAGCCCTCTCTCCATTTTGGTGTCATTCCAGCTCAGGTTTCCACATCCTTGTACTTTTCATATGTCTGACAGTCTGTGAGATATATTTGTCATGAAAAGTCACAAAGAAACAAGAGAAACAAACCAACATACTTGCATATTATCTGAATTTGTTACTTTTTTTATTCTTTATTTAAGCACTTTGTAAGAAGACTTTGAAATGCTCACTCTTGCCTAACAGAGGCACATCACTATCTTAAGAGGTGAATGGGAATTACTTTTTAATATCCAGAAACAGACCTTGGCCTTTTGACAGCCTAGTAATTCCCAGAGCAGCCAACTGAACCTTCACCATGATAGACTGGATTTGCAACGTTAAAACAGTGTAGCGGTGCCCTGATTTCAAGTCCTGACTGTTTCTTCACTGCAGTTGACCCATGTTCCTCATGCTTTCTGCAACGTGGTTACAACATCCACACAGATTTTCCTTTGCTTTTAGAAACTTGGTTTAAAATAAGTTGTGTTTCATCCAAGTTTACGTGCTGTTCTTTAAGGGTATGTCATGTGTCATGTTTCCGCTCTTTATTTTTTAAAGCCTGTGCTTTGACTAGAACTTATTTCCAAGAATATGAAATTATTGTTCTATTATTAGAGCGCAGAGGTGGTTTCCTTGACAGGTTGAAAAGAGCTTTGCAGCACTTTGCAGGAACAGCCCTTCCTAATCAAAACTGTCCTCAGCAACATCAGTTGTTTTACCCTGGTACTAAAATACAGCTGCAATAAAGCTGCTGAATTGTTTGGACAATGTGCTGGGCATCTGGGACCTAACACTTCCCTTTTCACGCTCACCCCACCCTCTGGTACTGACAGTCATCTTCAGAGCAGGAGCTAGCAACACTCACCTCTTGAAGGTCTGATCCCTCGCATTCACGTCCTCATTGAGTTCTTCACAGATTTCAACATCTACCAAGTTTCTTGGCCATCATACACCACAGTAATACAGGCTCATGGCTACTATCTGACTCCTGGCATTTTTTTGGTAATAACTAAATTGCGTTTAGACTAATCTGGTGCCCCTTGGGAACTTCCTTATGTTGCAGAGCTTTTTTTCACTGGCTTCTGAGTGTTTTCACTTACCGTACTCTTTGGCTTTGGGACTTCTTTCCTTTTCTGCTTTCGGATTTTAGCCAAATCCAGCACTTGAGATCCCATCTTCACTTTAATATGCACGGTGTAGACTCATTTTAAATACCCGGGCTATATAGCATTATGTCAGAAAATTTATATTTCTTTTGCAACAGCTTCCTATAAAACAATTGCCTGACGAATATGGTTGTTGTGAATGTGGTGTTTAGAATGGTTCCATTATCAAAGGATGTTTTCATGGAAAACAAGGTTAAATTGTGTGAGAACAATGGAGATTTTGCAAACAGCTCTAATAGGTAGTTCCTTTCTTCCTTCTAATACTTGGTGTTAGAAATCAGATTAGAGCACAAGCAATACTGGAGGGAAAATAAAATACAGAGTTATATTGTTCTTCGACTCCAGAGCCATGTTCCTAAAGCCCACGGGTGAAATGATGAACAATTCATGTGAAGGTTACATAAGCTTATTTCTGCTAAACTTCTCCACATTTCTTGTTTATCTGTGTTGTTTGTTTTGTTGCTGTGTCCTGGTGCCGTGGTGACACCCTCTGGCAATGGCAGGATAGTTTAATCGCGTTAGGGAGCATTTTGGCCATCACGAGCAATCTCGCTGGAAAGGCATTGCCATTCCCTGTGCTTCCTTCCCTCTCACAGCTAGTTTGGCTCAAGACTAAAATTCACTCATGTGAAGTTAGGTAATGTTGTACATGAACATGATGGCTAATTGATATGAATTAAAGTACCATGCAATAAATAGTGTTGGGCAGCTTTTTTTTTTTTTGGTGAGCAGCTTGAAAAGTCTCCCTTTGTACTTAAAATTAATTTGTTTATGTCAACTCCAAAGCACGCTGTTCTCTTCTGGGGTGCAGCCTCTGGGCAAAGCCTTACAGATGCTCTGGCTGCTCTGCGGTTTGCACCAGAACAGAGATGACTCTCTGATCTGTTCTACCTGTGAAATAAATCAGGTTTTTAAAGGTGGAAGAGCTACTGCGAGCTACTGTTAATTTTCTGTTTGGCATTGGTAATACCTTTATTTGTGCTGTTCTATGCTATGGCTCACAAAATGTAAACTTCTTCCAGCTGAAATTTTTTCTAGGCAGGTTAATGAGGAAAACCAGTAAGTTGTTGAGGCAGTTTGAACAGTGAGGTGGGACAGCTGAGGCATTAAGATGCCTAAGACCTATTAAAATCAAGGTGTTGGAGAATGCTTACTGTTTTTTGTTGGGTCTAGATCTGTGTCTCATTTTGGTAAGCAACTTCATGCATGTCCGCAGGGCAAGCTGGTAGTACAGACCTACCTAGATGGTCAAGTTAGGGCAAAGCAACTGCCTGGCTGCAGCAGCACAGGGATCCATGACGGGCACCTCCCCTGGCTCCTCCGCAGCCTGCATTAGCCCAGATATAAAGGTTTGTGCTGCTGGACTCCTTCCAGCACTCAAGCAAAGTTCAAGGCTGTGTTGTTAAAGAAACCTCAATGCATATGCGGGTGATGGTGGTTCTGAAATAAAAACTTTAACAGAACCGCAAGGACTTTTATTGACCGGCTTGTAATAAACCCTCCCCAGCCATAGCAGGGATCGAGCTGTCCCGGACTGACGTGGGGACTTTGAGTTAGGACACAGCCACTTCTCAGCCTCTTGATGAACTGTGAAGGTCTGGCTCAGCTTCTGAAAGCAGCCATCCTTATCTGCCACCTGGGGTCACTGTGTTCAAGGTTATTAAAAAGGAGAAGGCTAAAGCAACAAAGAAAATATAAAAATGTACTTCCAAACCCTAACCCCTGGAGGCTTAAATTGAGATCGCCATAAATATACAAATTACTTGAATTTTTTACTGTGTGTGAAAGAAGGAAGCCCCGTATTTCAGTGTGTAAATGGAAGTCTGTTTTAAAAGGTCAGAAATTTGTGTAAAGCAAGAGATGAACTACCACAAGAAAACCATGATCTCTTGTAGACCTTTGCTTATTGCATTTCATCTTAGCTTCTACCTGTTGGTTCACACAGTATATTAAAACTGACTTTGAAGATCTTTGTAGCAGGGTAATTTCATGGTTGAGAATTTGTCAGCGGTCTTGACGCTGATCTTGTTTTACGCTGGAGTTACTGCACACATCTCCATGGCTTTTCATTCTATTTACACAAGTGAGATTATAGGTGAGTAATTTTGAATCTGCACCCGTCTTACAGAATTTCTTAAGTGTGCTATTATTTAAACCTTTGTCTCAGCTAACCCCACATGATATATTGTGTACCTGCAGTACTTCTTAAAAGCACTTTAGCTGCATTTTCAAGCTGGGTAGGCTTAAAGTTGTCAAAATATGTATTTATGTTAACTCCTCAGATGTAAAGCTTTCTGTGGAGGTGCTATATTGTGAAGGAGAAAAGGCTAGTTGTGTGCTGTGAAAAGAGCATAAATGCTGCTGCAAACCCTATTTCCTTGTGCGTGCTGCTCGGGAGCTGGACATCCCCAGTGCTCTTTGAGAGCTGTCTCTATCAGCAGCTGCAAAATTGCTGCCTAGTAGACTGAAAGAGAAAGTCAAAGCTAAAGCAGTGAGGCACAGAAACCCTTTTCGCACTTTCTTCTGTTCACAAACCCTTTTATAAAGACCTGTAGGAACCCAGAGAACATATTTCTTCTGCTGTAGACCTGACCACTGGGTGGCCTCTGTTAGAGCTGAGGAAGGAAACATCCCTCTGTGGAGTGCATCTTGGTGTTTTCCCTCAGCTAAATATTGCTGAAACTTCTAGATAATGGGGCTATAGAAGGCATTGCAGGGTATTCAGGATGTTCTTTAGTACAAAAAATTGGTGAATTAATTTCTTTACCCTTTTTTGTCATTACTAATTAGAAATTGTGTGTATGATTTACCTGTGATTCTGCTGACATACCTGTGCATCCGATTAGATAAGAAGTACTTCATTTACAGCTATAGTCGAAGGAGAATAGGATGGTGAAAACAGTATTGCACATAGCAGCGTTTCTTCTATAGCTCTTTGCAGATGGGGATCATCCATTCTGTGCAATACTGAAGGGTTGTAGAGTCAGAATTGCCTTATTCCTGTGCCTTTTCATGTGAACTTTGCATCACTGACACAACTTCTGAATAGAATTATTTAGCTACATGATCTTTAAAGCATCTCTAAGGACCACATTCTAGTCCTATTATAATCAGTATTCTTTGGAGTAATTAACTACTTATATCATCATGAGGTCAGAATCAGAACATTATGTTTTCATCTGTTATAGTGAGATAGCTCCTTGTAGAGGGTATCATGCTGCCATACACATAATTAGTGCTATATGAAGAATATAAATTAACATGTTAGTTTTGATGGGAATGTTGATGAGGTTGGAAAGACATCATTAATATGCTCAACAGTGCAAAATAATACTTCTGATTGTAGCTTCCTTTGCTTTTCCTTTCAACTAGTTAAGCTAAAAATATGGCACAGCTGCTTTCCTTTTACACGTGTGAAAATGTGCGGAATGTGAAGTAGGAGAGACAATTGCAACCCTTACGGTGAGAAAACATGATGTTCAGCTCTGAGACACCAGTCTCATGGTCCGACCATGAGAGCAGAGGAAAGGGAGGGCTTGATGGTACCACATGTTGCTGCAGAGACTGGTCTTCCTGACAGAGCAGAGCAGTGTGACTGCAGTAGCACACAGCAGGATGGGTTTTGTTACTGGCTGATTATGTTCAAGGCGAGTTCCTAACTCCGCCTGCAGTTGCCAACTGCACTTTGTCCTGCTCTGTGGCCGAAGTTGTTTTAAGCACTGTTGAACTTGAGCAGTCCCTCAAAGGACATCATCTAGTCCCCTGTTAACTGCTGGTAATGGATCAGGTAGAAGATTAATGCAGAAGTAGAAGATCCTTATGGATGTAAATCAACACTTGGTAATGCCATTAACTGTGTTAAGTCTCAGGAGAAAGGAGAATCCAGCTGTAGGTTCTGATCTTTAGCTTGATAGAAGGTCTGCAGGAGACCAGTGGAAAGGGTGAATGGCAGTGAAAAGCAAATGATGGAAAGCTTTGTGAAGGGTATTTATATTAGTAATAGTTGACTCTTAAAAGATGCTCTTTGCCTGTTGTGTTTTGGCCTTTTTATTAAGAAAGGTAAATAACCGTTATCTATGTTGAACACTTTTTTGATAACCTTTGCTATTGTGGTTGATGAATAAAATTACAAAGTGAGTATCTGATCCTGCAAGTGGACCTGTGTAAACAAGCTCTTATAGTCTGGAGGAGCTCGGTGGATGTCCATGGAAGCTACTGCAAGCAGGAGAATTAATCGATATTAAATTGACAGGCAAAGTGAAGGAGCTGTGGATGGGGAGCAAAACAACAGAAAATATTGGTAGGAGAGAATTCCATTTGCTCTTAGACAGCTCTTGTGTAAACTAACGCAATCAGAAAGTCACTAATTAGCTTTTACAAAGTCTGGGAGCGGTTTAAACTTGGCTGCCTTTCATAGTTACTGGAAGTCTCACATAGAGGGTATTTCTAATGTGATTGAATTCATATTTTCTTCTTACTGGAGTTTGCTTTTTCCTTTCCTGATTTTCATTCATTTGTTGTGCAGGAGTATAATATTGCGTTGGCACGACACTGCAGAGATTGCATGTATATGACTTCAAACCCAGTGTATTTTCCTAACTCTCATTTTCTAAGGTTTCTGGTTTTTCTTTTATTTTTTTTTTTTTAATTCTTTGCTCTCTGGTTCAGCCTCATGGTGGTAGAACTTTCAAGTCACAGAGGCATGAAAAATCAGCATAATTACAAATATATTAAAGCAACTTTATAACAGTTTGCTTTTCTAAAACGCAAATGCACTATGAGACCAAACTCACCCACGTTTGCTGTGTATGTTGCTTGGCAAAGTCCATCTATTGCACTTGGGGATGTGGTGGTCCGCAGGGTATTGAAGTTACTTTGAAATCTCAGGGTTTAACTCACAGGATGGCTTTAGTACCTGACTGACATTATTGATTATAATTTCCGGTCAGCCTGGGTTCTCTTCCTGTCTGAGTTCCCCTGCTATTCCCAGCGATGCCACTCTGCCTTTCTCTCTTCAACCCATCAGTTTTACATTCTGGTAATTTTCCACTTTTCCTCTCCTCCCGGCCCTCAGTGCGCTGCCTTACATCTCTCTGCCACTTTGCAATTTCTGATTTATTTCTGGCATCTGTTCAATTTCAGAAAAAAATTACTTCTAGCCCCTGAGTCTTGAAAGGCAATATAAATTCTGTTTTTATCAACATTCGTCAATTAAAATGTGATATTACCAAGCCTGTTTATAAATAACTTGACTATTCCAAATTTATGTTGGTAATACCTTATACCATTCATTCCGTATATATAACACTTCCATATGGCAGATGAGGAGAGATGTCTCTGTGAGACTATGTACATTTACAAGTACAGAAATAAACCCCATTGACTACACCCCAGTGTCACACTCACTGTGTGTACGCTCACACTTAAGCACATGTGCACGTAAGTTGCTCTGAAAGGTGAACTTGTGTATGAATATCTGATAAGACACAAAACCAAAGCCTGAAATCTGGGCTGATCTCTTTGGGTTTGGTTCAAGGCCAGATTCTGGAAAATAATTTGAGTTCAGATTCAGGCAAAATCCCTTGAATATGTTTTTCTGGGAATATTTTTGAGAACAGCTGATCTTTTCACATTTTTTCCATTTGAGTTAGAAATCTGAAGAGAGTAACCAAGATGCCACTGAAATACTGCTGTTTGCTGTTCTTTGAATGGAGAAAGCAACCCGTGTACGTGGTGCCATAATTTTGGCATTTTCCTCCGGTGTATCTCAGAGCTCTAGCTGATAGATAATGACATTAAGGAGAGCGAGTTGAAGTTAATTGCAAAGCATGGCTTATTAGGTTTGAAAGAGATATAATCACGGGTCATTCTAATTTCTTAGGACACTGATTAATATAACAGCCACAGAGTAAAAACTGGCAGTGAATATGTTTCTAGGGAGTTTGCAGGATTGCTGGTTTATGCATTTTCTTTTACAGCCTACACAGTTGGAGATAATTCAGAATCTTACTGTTTCAGAGTAAGCCAAGTATCTAAAATCTTGTGACCATATTTAGGGATGGATGAAATGTTTTGGTTAAAATAGCTCACACTCCCCTACACATGCCCGTATTTTTGTCCAGTCTTCAGACCGGTGAAAGGAAGAAACAGAGACCTTGGAGATTTCCTTTGCCTTTGTTCTAGACCATCAGCTGGCTGTCAGTGATCTCACACTGTTTATTCCAGTACCCAAATGCCTGCCTTCCCTCTTGACCTGGTTGAATCACCAGGTGCCTTTACCAGTTACTGTATTTATCCACAACTCTATTTCGGTTTAATCATCCCATCAGTTGAAGCTGGAGAAACACTTTTGTGGCGTGTGACACTGGTTTGTTCTGCATCTCATCCAGCATGATGCTGGGCTATGCCAGTTGGGTTGTCTCCTGGCAAGAATAGGGGGAAAATTCAGAAGATAGAGGAATGTTGGCTTTGTTTGGGGCTTACACCTTTTATTTGCTGTCCCACTGGTACTGACCTGTCCTCGTTATTGTCCATCTGGAACGTTTGTCAGGGAAAAGGCTGTCTGCCTCTCTGATGGGAATGTGCAAAATATGGAGAGGGCTAGTGCAGTTTAAAAATAACATTTATTAGCAGATAGATGAAAGGCTCGAGAAGGCTGTTTGTTGGAACAGTGAGGAAGGCAGTCCCAAGCTACATCTGTAATAATGCATTTCTTACAGTAGTCTCAGACAATCTGTTCCCAGTATGTACCAGGACACACAGCATTACCCATGGCTGTGCCAAGAGACCAAACTCCCCACATCTCCTGGTAGTCAGTAATTCAGCACAACACATGCAATTAGACGGATTTTCCGGCTCTAATTGAAATCTAGAGGATGCTTGAAAAACCCCTAAAGCAGGCAAAACTAAACAGGCTTCAGCTATATAGGAGGTGGATTCTGAAAGCTACCAGTGGCAAAATGGAAGATTGTTTTTGAAGAACAAGATGTCTCATTCCTGACCCCGTCACCTTCCGTGCGAGCCAGGGGGAGAGCACTGATGCCAATCCAATAGGCATGCTCAGCAGATG
This sequence comes from Buceros rhinoceros silvestris, assembly GCF_000710305.1. NCBI lineage: Eukaryota > Metazoa > Chordata > Aves > Bucerotiformes > Bucerotidae > Buceros > Buceros rhinoceros. The sequence continues at coordinate 82,107 of NW_010432324.1, read as the reverse complement.
TCCAAGTCTCTGGTTTATATCCAGTGATACTAAAGGTTGTTTATAAAGGCAAGACGTTATTGTTTTGAGGGTTTGGCAATGCCTCGCATCTTTTAAAAAGTTAAGAGGAACAAATCTGATGAGGTTTCCAGCTATTTCATCTCGGTTACAAGAGTAGGCTGTCAGAAATCAGTGTGTCTTCTCTGACAGTGACCCTGCACTTGTTTTACTCTTTGTTGTACTGCTAGGAAACATCTTTTTGCTTGTCCTTGGGAATACAATCTGAAAGGGTTCCTTTGAATCATTGAGATCAGCCATCTGATACTGTAGAAAACCAAGTCATATGATCCCTCAGATAACCTAAATGAAGATATTTTTATTTTCTCCAGTTTATTGGGCTGCAGTTGTTGGAAAGCTGCTCCATAACAGTACCGTTCCCATGGCAAAAGAGCATCTCATTTCCAGACTAAATGTTTATATGTTTTGGTTTTTCGTGCCCTCATTGTCCATTAGTTAAAATAACCTTTTTTCAGCTCTGATGTTCACCCTTACCCTTGCCTCACATCTCTGTGTATTTATAAATCAAAATTATATCTGTTCTTTACTTATTTTACTGCTGTACAGGACTAAAACTCTTTTCCTCTTTTATAAAATATAGTCTCTCCATTACCCTTAATCCTTTTTCTACCTATTTTTGAATCAAATGCATCTTGTTTCTTTGTTTCTTTTACACATGGTTGATTAGAATTGTGCACAATATTGAAGTGAGATCATTTACAGAAGTGCTTTTCACAATGGCGTTAACACTTCCTTGCTCACTTGGAAGCGACCCAGTTTATACCAATAAAGGGTGGTTTTTGCTTTTTTTCCCCTGGCCAAGGGTAAGAATGGTAGCTTACAGATATCCAGTGACTTAATAAATTCAGATTAAAGTGGAAATTGTTGCTGTAACTTCAACATGCATGGCCTTTCATGTTAAATTACTGAATTTAATTCCAACTTCATTACTTCAGTCATCAAAAGCATCCATTTTTTTCCTGTAATACTCTGAGCAATACCTCTGAACATGGCATCTCCACTTCTTAAGACATATTCTTAACAGAATGACCTCTGGGCTTGTTCTTGCACTTCCAATACCAACTGTTGTTAATCTACCTGAAGTTATTGCCTTAAACACATTATGGCTCTTCTTCCTAATCAACTTTCCTATTTTAACCAGCAGTTTACCTCGTAGCATTGCACAATGCTTCCTTGAAGAATTGATTGATTTATTTTGTCTGGAATACCAGTTATCAAATAAAGGGAGAAAACAGATACTGCAGTGTTTCTCATTTTTCCAGTTACCTCTATGTCTTTCATTCTTCCCTCAACATTTGTTTTTAAGCCTTGCCTCACTGGGGTTGGACTAATGGCGAATCTCTAGCTGCGCAGGTTGCCTCGAGATGACATCAATCTGTAGCCATCCGAGGTGACGAACAAAGTGCCTTTTAGGTCAGTCCTTCTTAGTTGTTTAATCAGAGGTCAGACATTCATGCTGCAATTCTGATTTCACGGTAGGAAAAATACACCTTCCTGAGCCTTTAGGAATAAGGATTTCAGCCTGTGGGGTGTCTAACAGATTTAGTTTTCAACTGCATGACAAGTAACTACTAGGCTCTCTCACCCTCCAAATGCTAGTGAAGTAGGCAGGATGTTTAGAAATCTATTTCCAATTAAAAAAATCAAACTGAAAAGAGGTTTATGCTTTTCTGTTTTTTCTCCGAGCAGGTCACTGAGTCACTACTTCTCTTAAAATCACATCCAAAACTTTCCTCTTTATTTCCTCATCATTTTGCATGCTGTGAAATAATTACCATACAAAAAGTTTCACCATATAAAGGAGTTCGCTGTATAAAATATATATTGTATTGCCTTAAGAATTCATAGTGGGCTCTTCACAGTGGCCAAAAGAACTTCAAATTTAAGGGAAAATTTTTGGCACTATTTCAAAGACAAAGTGATATTAAATGTAAATATTCTGAATATTATAACTGTTATCGTTATTCACGGATAGTCCCCTTGACGAGCATCCTCACAAGGGTAAATAGTTGGCAAGAAGCAAGATCTGTCTGTTCTGGACACGGCTTCTGCTCAAAGGAGACAGCAGTCTTTTTGATTAGCATTTCGAAGTTGTGCTTTTTAACTGAGTCTCTTGGCATTACATATTCCTGAACAGGACTGTCCTGAAATTATCAGTTCTTCTGAAAACCCATGAATGTGGATTTTTGGCTTCTAATTTTGAAAATCTTGGCTATAAGTTTTATATAGCGATTCTGTCTGTCAAGAGAACACTCAGGCAAATCTTCTGGATTTAGAAGACAGAGTACAAAGACATTTTGTCTTTTGCTTGTCAGTTTATTATCCTCCTTCCATGTTCCAATTTTTGTATAGTTGAAAATAATTTTCCCTTTCTTTGCAGGCTAAGAAATAAATCCTGCTTAGAGTGCAGCCATTCTGCCATTCCTTGAATTATCAAGAATGTCAATAAAATTTAGTGAAATACAAAGTGTTCATATTAATGAGACTTCAGAACTTCTAAAGTACTTGGAGAAATAATATTTCATGGATTGTTTTGGAGTACTCTCTGTAGAGGCCAGCTGTGATACGATCGCTGAAACCTGTGGCTCTACTGTAGCCTTAGGAAACCCACGTAAAAATAAACCACATCGCTTTGATAGACCAAAACAGCCAGCAGGAAATAAGGGCAGAGCTATACACCACCGAACACCAGTGGCATGAGAGAGGCCATTAAAACAAATAATATAAATGAGCCCGAGACGGCTGTAAGACCTGTGAGGTGATTAATGCCTGTGGTGACAAGTTGGAGGCATAGGAGGAGATTAAAGATTAAGTTAAAGGTAACAGTGCTAACAGGCCTTTTCCTGCCCAGCGCTTCTAATTGCTCTTTCTTCCTGCAAATCCAGTGGCCAGCACTGCCTGTGCAGCACTGCATTCCTCCCTGAGACCTGTCAGACTGGTAGATAAATTAAATATTTTTCAGAGCACTTTGTTCTGTCTTTTCTTCTCTCCCCTCCCCCCCTTCGTTTATAGTTCCCCCCCTTTTTTTTTTTTTTTGCCAGTTTTATCTTCCCTTGGGTGCATAGGAAAAAATTGAGAGGTCCTGTGGAAGGTGTCCTCGTCGGCTTTAGGCAGTGTCTTGCATTTGGGGGTAAGTGTATGTAGGTTCAAAAGAGCCTCCGACTGCCCGAGGTGGTGCAGCATGCAAAGGGGAGGCACCAGGAGACATGGGTGAGAACTGTGGATTTCCCTCGCTTGGCTTTCCAAAACAATTGTTCAAAGGACAAGAAAACCCTCGAGTATCAAAAAAGGCCAGTCTCCTGAACCATTAGGGCTTAGCTGTAGCGTATCTACTGCCTTATTTGCAGAAGGTTTTAACACTTGACCTGAAAAGTCAACAAAAGAATCGCCATCTCCCATCTTAATAAATTAAGTTCTATCTTCTCTAATCACTTCCTACAAACACACAAAGTCATCTGTTTCCTTTTGGCTTAGATCTTGTATACTGTTTGGAGGAAGAAGGTCTACTTTTGTCAGCACTCCTGTTAAATTTATTTGCTTTTCTAGTTCAAGGAAAAAGCCTATAACTCTGAAAGTCATCCAATGCTTTTATTTATTTATTTTGCTCAGTTTGATTGATACGTCTTTGTTCTGCGCTCATACAAAATTGACCACAACTACAGTAGAAGTGCCTCTTGTTAAAACACTTCCAGAATAGCCACGTGTTCCCCTCCTGTGCTTGCCTTGCCTGGGAAGAAACTTGACCTTAGACGAAGGTGCATTGAATTCAGAAGTGCTCCATCAGAAACCTTTCTGGCTGATAGTGCAGAGCTTGGCAATTATTCAGACTGCTTTGCTGGACGTAACTCTGCTTCCTCAGTTACAAGCACGGCTTCTCAAGCCGGGATGGAAATAGGGCGATTTGCACTTAACGTCCTGACTTCCCTTTGTGTCTTAGAAACCTTCTACCGAGCTCAGGGGTGAAGGGAATCACTTGGAGAAGCAGAAGTGTTACGCTTAGATATCATCAATGCCAACATATGCAAACAGATGGATCTAACGTTGCTTCAAAATTGCTCATTGGATCTTTCTGGCATAATTAAGAAAGTGTGCTGTAAGAAATGATGTTGATGATCATTCCTCGAAATATTTTGTGTATATACTTGTGACTATGAATGTATATATATACATATATATTTATTTATTTCGTGTTTCGTAGGCCACCTAGATTTATTGTCCTTGGTGGTAAATATTGACCTTGGATTTATCTCAATCATTGTTTACCTCTTAGGCCAATAAATCTTGAGGTTCACCTTAACAGAAGTCAATATCTGCTTAGTGTTCAGCTCCATCATTAATATAAATATTTTAGTGACCTTTGCATGTATCAGTCTATTTTTTAAAGTCAACTTAATGTTAGAAATCCTGTGGTACGTTGGTAGTCTTTTTTTGAGATCTGTTTATTCATTTAAGATTTTTTTAATAACCTCTGATTCTACTGTCTAGGTGTTGCAGAAAGCGAGCAGCATGGGGTTTTGAGGAGAATCTCAGGAATGTGAGTGCAAGTTGCTGTTTCAAATGGAGAGGGAGGTGACCTGTAGTACCAGTGTATATTTGTGCGGTTCATCGTGTATTTACCTGCTACCAGGGTATAAGCATTGCTTTGATAGCTGGCTCTTTTCTGGTCTTTTTTCAAGACTTTCTTTGTATGGGCAAATCTTTCCAAGATCAGGTGTTTGCTTTTCTGTATCTGTTACTGAGTTTAGGGTTAGCAGGGACCTTTAGACCACCTAGTCTGACCTTTTTGTCTCCTGCCATCTTTATCTCCTCTATTTAAGAAACACTTTTCACTGCATTCTTCCTCCCCTCTATTTTGACCTTCACCAAGTTGAAATTTCTCTGCAGTGTCCTTATTAAAGATTTGCTTTAAAATAACATTTGATTTGGTGTGATAACATCTCAGTCTACATTCAAGCTGAAGTGTCCTGCAGTCTGGGGCAGTGCTTTGTGAGTCTCTCCAGGCTGTCACCCCTAGAGATGCACAGACATTGCCCTTTCTTGCCTGTATACTTAGACAGGACCATGGCATCTAAATGTTATCTCCAGCCATTCAGCCATGGGTGAGCTCCCTGCTGATGTCCTCCCTCTAAAAAGTGAGATGCAAAGTGGGGTTTAAAAGCCTGTAACCTTCTTCTGCCTTCTCTGGCCGCAGGAACATCAAAGGAAGCATATGGTGTGGGTCCACAAGTTGTGAAACTCTCTAAAATAAAGCAGCCTGAAGGATCCAGGAAAGTTACTTAATTCAGACACAGAGCTAAAAATTCTCCTTGTTGTTATTATTATTGCATAACAAAGCACATATATAATACTCATGATTACAAGCCATTTCACCAGCACAGATAAGAGAGATGTTCTTCGTCCCAGAATGTTCTCACTCCAAATCCCTGATTCTCCCACCCCCTTGTCATTAAATTACTGCTTTTATTTCAAGTATGAGTGCTGACTGTTCACATGGATAAAAGCTGGCAGGGTTCAACCCTTTGTGTGCCTATAGAAAATGTTCTGTGAATGCAGAGGGGTTTCTATTATTCGTTATAAAGGTGCTGTCGGGGGAAATGGCTTATAAACGTTGTGCTATGGAGAATTCTGATCCCTGTCACATGAAACAGCATAAATGTCAGACCAGGGATTTATACGAATATTCCTTGAAGAGAAGCAAAGACAAGGAATTAGTTGTTCTCTTGTCCTATATATTCCCTTTAATTGGATTTATTTTTAAGTGGGCTTTAGTATATAAATTTATACGTCATTTCTTTATTGTATTTTGGAATTTCATATCAACACAGATAAAGCCTGCTTGCCCTACATTAAAAATATGTTTAAACCAGTGGAGATATATTTCTTAAACAGCAAAATCTTCTATTTTTTTAAACCTAACCTAAATCAGTTCTCAGCTTACAGACAAGAGTATTTTAAGGTGCTGGTGTTGGAGCAGTTCACAGCAGTGTACCCAGCCAGGATTCAAGATCTGGAGCAATTATACCTGCTGATACATCAAGTCTTCAAGAGAAGGGACCGTGAAGCATTTTTTTTCCCGAGGATTTGTATGCTACAGGCCATATCATAGCTGGAGAGACCTGATAGAGCAAGTACAGCACTTGGCTGTTTTTCGATGCATGCCTCTAAGTCAGACTGAAGAGCAGCTTACTGTTGTCAGCGTTTGATTCATAGAGTTGTGTAAATGGGCAAAAAATTCCTTTCTGTCATGCCAGAGGCCAAATTAAACAGAAATCTGTGAACCGGGAGGGTTATTTAGTCGGGAGGAAGCAACATGAGTCGTGTGGTAATGTACTCCTCCAAGTCTTTTTTTGCAATTTGTTTTGGGGCTGAGTTTGTCCTGGTTTATTTAATGCCATAAAGTATAATTCTTCCTGCTG
>NW_010432324.1:13603-75537 GCF_000710305.1 Buceros rhinoceros silvestris | reverse complement strand
CTGCTGAGAAATTGCTTAAAAATGATGCTGGCATGAAGGCAAACACGGAATTAGCAGAGCCAAGCAAAAGGTGTTTAAAGGTTTGGACTAAGAGTGACCGCAAACATCTGTGTTAATACTGATCCACCAGCCTGCCCGACGAATTCTTCATGTTCCCTTTCAACCAGGCATTTAAAAAATGTCCTGCAGATATGCAGGAAGGCATAATCAACACTGCTGGTTCCCCGATCCCAGCCCCACAGTGCTAATGAAAGCCCAGCAGAGCTGAGATTTCCAGGTTTGCTAAGAAAGTGCAAAGATGTAAGTAGAGCCGTGCACCGTACAGTGCAGAGTTTATGGCTGGGTGCTCTTGGTTTTGTTCATGGTCGCAGCAGAACGCAGCAGAGAGAGATGCGTGCCGCGTTCGCTAGGCAGGTTGTGGAAACAGCCAACTGCTGCGAGGGTCAGAGTAGCAGGTGTTGCTGCCAGTGATGTTGCTGGGTGTCTTCAGGATGGCTTTGATGATCATTTGAGTGGCTGGTGAAGACTTGGGAAGAAAATCGCTGCGAAAGATGGAACAAAGTAGTGGAACCGCATCGGAGTTTGTTTATATGGGTATGAACGCGCACCCTTAGGTTTTGTGCATCTATAGATTCAAACAGCTCTTTGTGCTTAAAGAGCTCCCTGTCCTTCAGGACGCTGCAAGTACAGATCACTTCAGAAAAAATGCACCTATCGTCTATCTGATCGATCTCTCTTTTCTCCCCCTTTGAACTAGCAGAGCTGTAAGAAAATGAGGCCGCTTAATTGCGACAGTTCACTGAAACGCTCCTACAAAAGAAGTATTTATTGTCTAGGGAAATTTTATCTCTAGTTCATTTTATTGTAAAAGATTCTATCTCAGAAATGCTGTGAATCAGAGATGAAGGGGAGTAATGATAAACTGAGGGAAAACATAAGGAAAACGTGTGGGTGTATGAGTTTGCACATGTCTGTAAGCTATAATAGATATGCAAATAGAGAAGCAAGTGCTTGTGGACATGTGGTTTTGTGTCAGCTATGGATTTTATTCATCAGCTATTTAATGCTAGATTTACACACTTTAAAAAAACCCTTTCTGACACACTTTTCTGACTCATTCTTTATCAGCGATTTTATAATGATTTCGTTTACTGATGCCATTATAAACGGAATTGAATCCTCTCCGCTAACAGAGGTTGAGATGTTTTTATATACACAGCTGTTTGATATCTCCAGGTGTGGGAGCACACAACAAGGGTGGAAATTAATTAAGCAAGATGTGGGAGATGGCTGCAGCCGTTCTGTGCTTGTCAGCCGGAGGAGACGCATGTCAAACACTGCTTGATGAGTTGCAGCACGCGTTCCCCTGACTCGCAGCCGGCACTCGGGAGCTACAACTCGGCAGAGCCTTGGCTTCGGTCTTTAATTGCTTCCCATCTTTTCCAGAGAAACTAGGTATTGATACACGTATTACCAAAACTTCTCTAGGATTTTCCTAGATGTGTGCATTTTTTTGATGTACAAAACAGACAAACACTATCATTTTATATGAACATGATAAAAAAAAACCCTCTAACTGCATTTATATTGACTGTTTTGTCATTTAGCGTTAGCATCTTTAGCTTTCTGGCAGTGTCCTGATTTGTATGTTAATGGCAAGGGCCACCCGGCATGGAAAGGAAAAGATTTTCCTCTAATGCCTGGTAATTCTTATCTTTCGCCTGTTTTTGTGCTGATAGAGTTGCCAGGCACAGGTGCTGTCTTGTGGCACTCAAGCCTTTCTTCTAGGTGCAGAGGCTGTAGTCATAAAAATAGCGTGTAGGAGCAGTAAGAATATGATTAGAAGGAACAATCGCAATTATCAACTGCAACCTAATATTTCCATATTTATAGAAAACTGTTAGAAGTGATTCTTGCACAGAGTGCAAAAAAAAAAAGGTTAAAAAAAGGAAAAGAATGAAAATAGATTAATATTGTGTTCATGTCCAAGCTCCTGCAACCACAACAGTTTGTCTGTAGGTATGCTCTGAATAGGAAAATTGGATGAAGTATGAGAATGAATCTTTCTCTGTCAACAGTTTACTAATCATAGGGATGCAAGAAAACACATATGTGTAATTTATTTTTCATGAAAGCGTGTCCTCCATTTCAATCTCAAAGGCAAAACAAAAAGCGCTGTAGTGGAGGAGGCATTTCTCTTCACTGCATGATGTGAACAATAAGGTCACGTACATAGTGTGTTTTCTTTCATATCTACTCATGGACATGTGAAATGCAGTTTATCATACTTCAGTATTTAGTATAACGTCCTATATCCCTACACAGGGATATCCCTAGGGCTGTAATGTCCATGTCCTCCCTATGTTGAGGGACATCTACATCATCTGCTCCAAAAAGGCACATAATAGTGCATTTGTAACTGCAGACCTTTGGGAGCTCTTTAAATCTCAGCATATACTAATGTATCTTCAAAGAACTTCAGCTGTAGTGACCGTGAAATTGGGCCATGCTGGTGAGTGATCTGTGTCAGTGCCATGTGCCAAGGGCTTCTTCAGCTGCATTACCTGAATGCTGAAGTAAGGATGAGGAGCAGCGCGTAGTGACTCTCCAGCTTCATTGGGATAGTCCAGAAGAGGGAGCTTGAAATTAAAGAGTGAAGAGATTTAAAAGTACCAGAAGGAATAAATTGTTCAAATATGGGAACTTTGCTATGGTCACCCTTTATCATTGCTGGAATTTGCTTCGTGTTAATAACAACAGAAATTTATTTGGAGGATGGTAGTTATTCTTGTGGTGGTGTGTTTCTGTTGCATTAGAAGCAATTTTCTTTCAGCTATTTAGTTAATACACTCATTTTTTTTTAGTATCCAACGTTGCTGTTCTAGAATGTTCGCGAAAGAGACATGTAATTAATTATGCAGAAAATGTAAACAGTATATACTCATCTGTGACTTAAAGGGCCATCCTTTAGCTCAAATACACTGACCTTGCTGCGGTGACGCCAGGGATGAATTTGGCCCCTGTTGTCTGCAGTACCTGGTTTGTCCTTGTGCTGAGCATCTCCCCAGGTCACTTCTGCAATGGCATCACGTACAAATAACGCCTTTGACTTTGTTACGGTGCGCTTTGCATTTCTAATCAGGGAGTTTTTGGAGCTTTCTGGAAGTAAAAGCTTCAGCATTTACTGAAGCATTTCATGCTTTATTCTTATAGTAAATAACCTCCATAAATGTCTCTACGCTGCTGTCTGGTACCTGCTGGCTGAGGAGAGAGAGTTCCTAATCACTGTCCAGGACCTACTAAAACAGAAAGACGCCTGTGTAGTTTAGTATGTGTGTTTCTGTATGTGTGTATAGATATATTTGTACATTGTAACCAAGCAGGAAGTGTATTTTATTGACCCAAGTTTCTCTGGAGTGTTCTTCTTGTTTGTTTTTCTTTTGGCATTCAAATTTTTTCCCCATCTTGAATCTTAGTTCCAAGATGAAAATCCGGAGAATGCTCGCACACAAAACAGGCAAACAAATATGATTAAGTTGAACTGAAATACCATTTTCAACAATGCCTGATTTTGGTTTTAACCTTTTACTAAGAAACTTAATTTTGAAGTAATTTCATAGTGAGAAGTAGATCCTCTGAAGTTATCACAGTAGGACACATAGATGGTTTTGAAACTCATAAAACATTTTAAATGAGAAATGACATCTGCCATTTTTCACAGGAATATTCAGTTTCACCAAGCTGGTTTTTTTCCCCAAAAGACCATGTTACCCAGTTTCTAATCAAGGCCTCTTGATATGCACAGACTTCGTGGATGAGCAGTGGTATTACTGATGTGAAGGTGGGATACAGTCTTGTAGCAATTACTCATGCAGAAGGTGCAGATATTCCTACATCAGTGCGCAGAGAGCATATTTTCCGTGCATTATGCATGGGATTTCCTCCAGCTGGCCTCCTGACTCACGCTTCCCTGCCTCCCCCGTGTCTGCGGCTGAGTACAGGACCACCTCATCTCTCCCACTGGGAGAAGCTTGGTGCCAAACCCAGGGTTCCCAGCAGGTGGAAGGGGCTTCCAGACGTCCCTGCTTGGACCTCCTGCTCAAAGCAGGTCCAATCGGAGTTGGCAGCTCTAACCCAGAGCTTTGCCCAGTTGAGTTTGGAAACAATCCCCTTCCATGGGCCCCTCTTCCAGTGTTTGACCACCCTCATAATGATTTTTTTTTTCCTATATATCAGGTGGTAATTTCATCTGTTCTCATTTGTGTCTGTTGCCCTAACATCCTTCTGCTGTGCACCTCTAAGAAAAGCCTCTCTCTGTCTTCTCTACACTCCCATTAAGCACTTAATGGGAGACGTTAAGTAGACAGCAATAAGATCTCCCTGATCATCTTTTCACAGGAGAATAAACACAGTTCTTGCACCATCTGCTGTATGCTCCAGGCCCTGGACTATTTTGGTGGCCACTGTGTACTTGCTTCACAGTGTCAGTGTCTTTCTTGTGTGGGGAAGCCCAAAACTGGACATGGTACTCCAGGCTGTCTTACAAGAGCTGAACAGAGAGAAGTAATCAATACCTTCAGCCCACTGGCTATACTGTTGACACAGACCAGTTGAACTACAAGCTGTGAAAACCTATGAAACTGGTCTGCCGTGAAAGTGTCTGGAGAGCTGCCCTGTGCTCAGCTGGGACCGCTAGAAGGGATGCAGTGCGGCTGCAGCCTGTCGTTAGACTTAATGTGGTATGTGGCTTAACATGCACATTGTGTCATGTCCTCCTCTACCTCCCAGCATCCATCACGTGCCTTGCCACAGGGCTTCTTAAGCAAACAGACTGATGGGTTTGGAACTGGGACTAGCTGAAGGAAGCAAGGGTCTTCCCTGAGCCTTGTGAAAGGTTAGGTAGAGTGATAGTAAGAGGTGGACCTGCGTTACAGTTCCTCTGAGCCCTGCCTCTTGGCCAAGCATGGTACAAGCAAGACCTTGGCAGCATGACTTCATGACCTGATGCTTCAGAGGGGTGGATGGGAAGAAAGAGGCCAAGGCAAAAGCAGTGGGGTAAAGTGTGGGATTGGACCGTGTCATTCTGGAGCCACAAGGCTTCGCCCTTTTTTACCTCGTACTGCAGTAGGCCATGGCAGATGGTTTTCCAGATGAAGACCCCTGCAGGACCTCCTTCCCTCCGAAAGCTATTGGTAACAGGAGGAAGCTGATGTGAACCAGTGACATGTAGAGGTACAGAGTCTGTAAAACGAACTGATGCTCTGCTCATAAAGTTGTGTTCAGTTCATTTGGTGTAATAATTAATGAACCTATAAAAGAACTTCATAAACCAGTTAAAATGGAAATACTTCACAGAAATAGATGACAGGTTTTTATTTCTTTCTGTTTCGCATGTCTGTCAGTTCTATGAACTTGTGACTTAATTGTTATGGAATTAGACACGGACTTTAATGTTAACCTGCCATTCAGAATATCTTCTCATGTCCGATTTCAAAGACTTACGTGGTCATTAGAGAAAATTAATGCATGCCTTAATTGTAGTACTAACTAAATGTTGGCCATTATAATGAAGTAATTAAATATTCTAAATTGTTAATAGCTTTTTTATGCTGCTATAATTAATTTGTTGCTGTCCTGACAGGAACAGGAATTAACGGAAGCAAACGGGTAATGTTTTTAAGGCTTCAGTACTGATTCGGTTTCTTAGGTACATGCTTGCAGCACCACATACTTGATTGTAATGATTGCAAGATAAGGGCTGTTAATTTTAAATACCTGTAGAAAGGAATCTTTTATTTCACCTGGGTGCATTTTATCCTCGGTAGCCAGTAAATAACAGCAATAGTTTCTCAGTGGTTTCAGTTTCTCAGTGCATCAGCAAGGACTTGCAGCGTTCCCAGGAGCAAGCAGCGTGGATCAGAGCTTATACTGACACAGGGCACAGAGGGCCCTTCCGTTTTATTCAGTGGTAAAGTACTGCATTTATTCCTTCGCCTCAAAGATGTTAACTGAAGCCAGCTTGGTTTAAATTTTGTGCTCTTCATCTGTGCAGGGCAGGAGAAGCAGTTGCTAGAACAATTACTAGAAAGTTATCTTCTGAGGAGATGAATCATCAGAAAATCTTAGACATACACAAGAAGAGAAACCCCCCATAACTTTAGAAATCTTCAAATAGTAAGAGCTTCAGCTAAAGAAAAGTGGAGTTACCATCAGCTCTGCTTACTAAACTTTAAAGGTATGCAAGTAGGAAGGGTTTAAAATGCTGGAATCCTCCTGCAAGAGCAGCCTCACTTCGAGAAAATGTTGCGTGTCTTCTGTTGAATTATGACAGAGCAGCTACATATCTTTTAGAGCTACCCTCAACACTACAGGGCTGCTTTGTTTGGCTAGAGAGATAGCAAAGGAAGAAAACACTGCATAGCACACACATTGATGGCTTTCTGAGACTGCCTGCACAATGAAATTGTCCTGATTGAACTCTCGACAAATTATAACCTGCAGGTATAACGAGGATTTTCCATTTTTGCCTAACACACATACGTTTGGTCTCTTCCATTTTTCCTTTCCTGCAATGCATTCAGCACAGCAAGGGCTGGAAAGAAATCTGATTGTGAAACTGATAAATTGTCCTACATAGTTTCCCTATTTTGGCCATTGCCATGGTCTGGTTCTGAAAGTGCTTGGAATCCTCCTTCTCTCGCTTTGTTTTAAAAGCTTCTTCTCAGTTGCCCATTGCCAGTGCTGTATTACCACGGTACCCCCCTTTTTTTTTTTGTCTATCTCATATTCTACAATGACTCCAAGCAGCCTCAGTGTAAAGGCAGATGAGATGATTTATTTTTATCACTCACTTTTTCATGTGCGAAAAAGAACCTCTTGGCCCTGCCCGCTCTGCTGGCTTCCTCTTAGCCCAGCCGTTGCATCTTGGCACACGGGGGCTGTAAAATGCTACCGAATTAAATCAGCAAAGTGTTTCATCGTATTTATTTTTCAGTCACTGTGATACACCTTCGCTGGTCCACATAGCTGCAGTCTCATTGATTCGAGTGAGGGTTCCTGCTTTTCTCCTTTTGAGAAGGGAATGGGCTCAGCCTGGACAGGTGGCCAGAAGCCGTTACAGGTGACAGCAGAGGATCAGCCCCCCTGACTGCAGGGCTGATCGCACTTGTTTGCAATTCTCCTGTACACTCATGGAAGACACTTTATGTGTTAAAACTTGCTTTGAGCCTTTGATATCTTTGACCTTTTTAAAACAGCCCTTTACATTTTGATATTCCCTAAGAAGACAGATGGTATTTTTGATTGAACAGATAGAGATTTCAAGTCTAAACGCATTTCTTGGTTTCACTTTCTTGGTCTAGTTAACTGCTCGCTCTATGTTGTGTGCTGCTCACAATCCTTTCTTCTAATTTATTTTTAAATACTATCAAAAAGTTACAAAGGATTAAAACGTGCAGAAATCCCCCTGGAAAACATTAGTAATGTCCTGCTAGCATCTCCTTTGGATCCAAATGTAGATATTCAGGTACATACACTCCCGCCTGCAGCTACACTTCCAAGCCAAAAATTGCCCTTCTGATTGGAACAAATGTTCGACTCCAAGTGCCTGGAGAAACCAGATACAGATCCACTGGAATTAGATAAGAAAGCTGTGAAAAAATTGCAAAGCCAGTCAAAAGTTTTGGCTCTGGAGAGGGGTGAGAAAGCGCCCTCCAAATCCTGATGCTGAGCCCGTGCCACACTGGGGGCAGTGCATCTGTCTTGGTTGCAATCTCATGAAACAACAGCTGAAATATTGGAACTGGTGCCCTGTTTTCTTCTTCCATCACCTAAATAAGTCATCTGGAAACAGAGCAAATGATACGTTTTCAACAAAATAAGGAAATCCCTCCAAACACTTCTTTTTTACAGCACAATCATAAAAATCCTGGCAAGAAATCAAACCGTTTCCATATCAGCTCAGTGCTCAGCGTTGCTAGCGCAGTTGGTGTCAACAGCTAAATAGCTGGTGCAGAGGCAGAAGACAGAGGCTACTGTGTTCTTGGGGCTGCAGCTCAGACAGAAGATGAAATCATGGTAGTTCAACATTTCGTGAAGACTTAACTACTGATTTTCTGGCTTTCTGTTTATCCTGGAATAAAATAAGCTAGTGCTTGAAAAAACTTCCCGCTGTTAGAAATGTGTATATGTGTGTGTTTGGCCCTAATGACTTAACAAAAGCTTCAAACCCAAGAAATACAACTAGCTGCTTTTGCAGAGCTGTAGAACATAGCTACAGTCTTTCTGTGGTGGTGAGATGGTTGCAGCACTGGATTTGTAAGGGCTTTTCTTTACTGTGATGGTCAGAGAGTGATTTTGAATGTCTTATGAACAGGTGCATGGTACAGGAAAAAAACGATGAGACATATTTTTGCCCTTGGCCATATTGTTTATGCCTTTAGCAAGTGCTGCTTCTTATTCAGTATTTAAAGCTTGTTTTCTCTGCATAGTACAAACCGAGGACACATGGCTGAAATGTGTGAATATGGAGCACTGGATGTTTATTGGGGAGGAGGAAAACATGTCTGTTTATTGTAGTTTCACATTTTGGCTTGGGTCAAGACAAAATTTTCAAAGTTTTGGTATATTGATCCTTGTGTTATTTTTGTGGTTATTTCAGTCACTGAGAATAAAGGCAGTAAGAAAATTTTCCATACAGATTCTACACTTGGTCTGAATTAAATCAAAAGCCAGATTTCATACAGGGACCTTAAGCATTTGGTACTTCAGGAGATGATGATTTTCAGAAGGGTGGGGTTTTGGTGGTATTCCGAATGTCCCAGTTCTTGGTTGCCAGGCTTGTAGGTTGAGAAACTTGGAGGCTGCCTGCTGATCCGTATCGTCTGAGATCTGACTCTATTTAATGAATCTCAAATTGAGCATCCAAAAGCAGAAACATTCTGCCTCATTAATCACTGTGGCAGATCTTATCCTAAGTGTATCAATTAAGAATAATACTTCCTAGCAGAAAGGAAACATGATGAGGTGTTTCCAGTGACAGTCCCGATGTTGTTGGTCACTGACATTTATTTATCAAAGATAAGCCCTTGTTTCACTCCGGAGAAGCAAACTGACATCACCATGACATTGGGTGCCTTGTATGTCTGGGTGTTCATAGGTATTTTAGACTAACGGTTGATGATGCGTCCTTCAAAGATCTCTTTAAAAATCTAAGTCGTGGTCTAATAAGATTAAGACTTTGCTGAAGCACATGGTATATGTGTTTCTGCTACACTGCTGCACAGCAGAATATTACTGTAAAACTGGTAATAGACGATGGGTTCATCACCTCATCAGCTGAAGGTATTAGTCTGTGAGTTTTAGAGAGGACTTTTTTGATTAAACTAGGAGCTGTTGTAGAAACGAAGTGTGGAACATTTTGGAGAAGGGTGCAGTGCTATACATAATTTATTAGGCACTGTTTGTACAGTCAATTGTTAAGTTATAAATAAAATACAGCCTTAAAACAAAAGGGTGAAACTGTGGGTAGTTATTTCCTCTGTATTTCTATTAAAAAAAGGTTTCCAAGTTTGTTCAACAGTCACATTTTGGGCTGGTTATTGATATTCACAGTGCTGTGCCTATTTTTGGATGTATCGCATTGAAGACTTTCTTCTCTGCCTCACAGAGCGCGTTTTCCTCCAGCAAATCTGCAGGCTGCAGGACTGTTCTTAAAGCTCGGGGAGGTGCCCAGGCACAGCCAAGGGGAAACCACAGGAAACCTCTCATACCGAATTTCCAGGTTCCAGGGCTATTGAAGAACAGCTCGACTTGCCTCATGGACTCAAGGGCCCTCAGTGGCTGTTCCAGTTCAGGACCTACCATTGGAGTAGTTTCCCCCACCCCATCTGAACCTCAGCTCCCATTTGTTATAGGTGGAGGGCACTGAGGGTTGGTCCAGAGACCAGTTCCTAAGCCTGCGCCAGGTGGATGCTTTCTGCCAACAGAGAAATCCCTTGAACTGGAGAAATGCTGAACCCATTTAGGATGATTAAAAATTAGCTTAGTGGATTTAAGAATACAGTCATATACTTTTCAGAATAATTTATTATAGATCTTGGCATTGGTGCTCAGAATGAAGTGAGAAAGAGGTTTCAACTTTGAGCCTCTGAGCAGGCTTTTTATCCATGGTGGAGGTATTTCCCGAACGTGAGTAGGAATAGCACAGGGTGGGCCTAATGAAACGACAGGGGTAAAATAGATCTTGGGCTAAGCATCCCTTGCAGGTACTGTGAGCAGCGGGAGGAGCCTGGTTTGAAGTCTCCCACTTCTCCTACAAATGGTGCTGATTCAGAGCTGCAATACTGAGCAAAAACAGTCTGGCTGTTGAAGAGGAAAGACATGACCAATTTGAACTTCAGAGTGAAACATTTCCTAGAACTGAGCCTGAGTAAATTCTGAAACAGTTGAACAGGAAATAAGCTAATAATGGGATTTTACAATATGCATTTCCCATATAAGGCATTGAAATCTAGCATGGGGTTGTTTGCTGATCTTCTGGCTATTTTGATGAAAATTTTTGTTTTCTTCACTGTTTGTGCTCCATTATGATTGTGAGGACTTTGCTCCATTCCAGGGTGAAGCGTTTCCTCTCCCCTCTCTTACTGGTGGTCCCTGGATGGACTGTTCCTAGACCAGACCAGGGAAGAGACGAGTTAACAATTCCCCCTCGCTGCCTTTTGTTTGTGTCGGGGAGCTGTTTCCTTTAGCCCTTGAGACTGATGCATAGGAAGGGGAAGAGAGGTGGGGAGCGCCCGTCTCGGTGTGGTTCATGCTTCTGAAAATAAGTTCCCCAAAATCTGATGTGGGGAAAGGAAGCCCTGGCTCCATGGAGGCTGCTGTCTCCCTCAATAAACAAAGGACTGGATTTGGGCAAGATGCCCAAAGTGTTGGTGCAGGGTGCGTTCCCGTCCTTACTGCTCTGCCTGGCCTTTTAAGGATATGTGACAGTATGCCGGAGACCACAGTAAGGTGTGTAATTCAGCGATGATTAATGAGCACAAGGCTCTTCTGCAGCTTCGTTGTTTCTGTAGCATTGGTCAAATTTCCTTCTCACGAGTAACTCACTAAGATTTTCAGAGCTTGGCCTCTTCTGCATGGAGCACAATCTCTTGCCAGCTCTCATGCCATATTAATTTAGAGCCATCTACCTTTCCAAATGTGCTCTGTGTTGTGGAACAGGTTTTGCTTGTAAGTGTGAGGCCAGATGTTCAGAAGAGGAGAGCTCCCATTTAGGCAGCTAGCAATTACTGCTGTGACACATTCCGATTGCCGCTGAAAATCCCAAATCCCTCTGCTTAGACAATGAAATGCTCAGGCTGGCTAGTTTGTGCAGTGCTGTAAGAAGTGGCCTATATGCATATAATTCAGGAGTCCTTTCAAAATAGCATGCTCTGAATCATAGTCTCACTTAGTTTTAAACCACAGCTTGTGCCTAACTAGTTGTTTTGATTTCTTGCCAAGCAGGGGCTCATTTTCCAGTAACAACTAACATTTTCCTTTTCTTTTTCTGCAAAATCTGTTAATGAAGGCTGAATGAAATGATGAAGGTAGGTCTGCTGGCTAGATAAGAAATAAGTCTGATTCATTAATTATGTTGTGGGTTTTTTTCCAGTGACATATTTGATGCCATGTTCCCCGTCACACACATCGCAGGAGAAACAGTCATACAACAGGGTAATTCTTCCTCTCATTTTTTTCCCTCACGTGTTTGCTAAGATTATACAGTTTACATCTCTCCATTTGAGATTTCATCCTCTTTGATTAATGGGAACAATAACCATATTCTGAAAGCATTTAAATGTGCAGCTCTGTCATAAGTTCATGGATGCAGGCCTTTCGCTTCATGTGCAGAGGTCTACAGAACCACACTGGTAGGTGTCCAGGGCTTCAAAGTGCTGCAGTTAAATGTAGATAAATAGCACCTCAAATTAAAATATTCATTCCTTAACTGAAGATAGCCAGGAGTAAACAACAGCTCTGAATGCGTAAGGGTGGCACAGACTAGCTGAGAGTAATTAGAGATGGAAAATATTTTTATGGTTGTTGGGAATATTCAACACCTCATTGTGCTGTATCATAGTTATCGCACTTGGCAACTTACCTGCGTGCCTGCGGCATGTTGTGGAGGACTTCACTGCCCTCAGGCTGTATTAAAGCATCTTGTGTGTTTACACTGGGTGAAGTGTTGAATCAATCAAAGGAGATAAATTAAAGCAATTGAAAAATATTTATAGGAAGAAATCATAGCGATGGTTTGATTTATGAAGGCAAATAGACAAGGATGTTTCAGAAAACTAATCTCTCGGTAAGTAATCTGGTGTACAAACCCGTGCAAATATGTGCAGGGTTAAATATGGAGACTGGAACTATTGAGTAGTTTAGCAGACCTTCAGGAAACAATCACCTTTTGTATTTTGCTTCCAGGTGATGAAGGAGACAACTTCTATGTGATTGACCAAGGCGAGGTGGATGTAAGTACACTCTTACAGTATAATATTTATTTTGAAGCTACATATTAAAATCGTATGCTCTGGCACACAGCTCGATCCAGCCGTGTGCTGTGGTTCTGTCGCCTTTCTTCTGGAAACGGTTTTCACAGGATTGGTCTCATTACTTTTTTGTCAAGTCATTTGTGCATAATTTTCTAATCAGCATGTTTTACATTCAAGCTTATTTGTCCGTTCCAACGGGAAAATATGGTATCAACACCCAGCAAATGACATTATCTTCAGAATCCTAACCACACCTGGAGGTGTGCAGTCTCTGGCAGAGCAGGCCACCATGCTGGAATGCCCCTGAGGGCTCGGATCAACCATAAGGAAAATATTTTCTTTAATCAGTTAGCTTAGCTCATGTGTTGTTTTTTTTTTTTTCCTCCTCAAATTGAGATACAGCCTTAGGCAGTGAGTTTCATCTCAGAAACCTTAATTTGCTTTTAAAATTAGGTCCAAATATATGAACAATGTAGCATATTAATAAAGCAAGGATTATTATAAGTGTAAAGTGATCTGTTAGACCACAAAATGTTTACAGGCGTATGCAGTGGTTTAATCAGCAAGTCTTTGAAAAGAAGCTTCTTTCTGAAGCTGCCTTCCCAATCATAATCTATTCACCTCTCATCATTTTTATCCCATATGCAACTCACCCTTTTGCAGTTTTGCTACAAGTTCCTCATTTGACTGAATTTTCTACACACATCTTAGATACCCAAGGTCGTGGATAGGACAGGCTTGCTCATTAGCAACGTTGCTCTCCAAACGCCCAGATGAGTTTTGTTTGGCATATTTAAAGAAGAAAGTGATTTTTTTCCTAAATCCGGGCAGGAGGCATACAGTTATTTTAGTGAAAGTTATTTTTTTTAGCAGTCTGTTTGTGTCAGGAGACCATCTAATTGGTGTTGTTGGGAATTGAGAAACCTCAGATGCAGCCTCTGCCTCTGGAAGCTGCTGCTCAGGAAATCTGTCTGACTCACTGCTCCTATCAGGCATACCTCTCAGTAGCAAACATTGCCACATCCACAGGGCCAGAAAATAAAAGAGCAATATTTATAGAACAGCGCTAAAATTTAGTTTTAAAATAATTGGTTAAGGCCTGATACTGAGCTTAATGAGTTCCCTGGCTTTGAATCAGACCCACAAACACACACAAATGCATATATCGAAGTTATAGATTAATCTTATTTAAAAATAATTTGTCCTCGTTCACAACCTTTAGGAAAGCTTTCCCTTGCATTTGTCTCAGAGATAATGGGGGACTGAATGACGTCAGAAAACAGTCTGCAAAACCCTTGCAAGAAAGATAATCTTCCATGTGCACAGATTGCTCTTGCAAAGCAGTGACAAAGTAGGGAAAATAAATGTCCAGGGCCTAGCCAGCGTTGCGTCTGCGTGTAAAACCACTGCATGAGATGGTCTGTGCATTGTCTGTAGAAACGGTGGCCACGGCTCTGCAAATGTTGAGATGGGCTGGTTTGGAGCAATAGTTGCTGTATTCTGTCAGGGAAGAATGGCATCGTAGTTCCTTTCCCGGGTATATCCTGACATCTATTCAGAAACATCTTTACTACATCAGGTTAGTTGTATGTCAGGTTCCGTCCTTCGTCCTGCTGCACCGTATCACTACTCTCCCCATCTCCTCAGCTAGGTGCTCTCTCCTTTCTAAGCTTTTCCTGTATCTTCAGCCAAAACATACTGAATTCCTCTGCAAGATACTGTGGAAGGCACAAGAAACATTCACTCATCCAGGAGCAAGTAGCAACTACACCCTGGTAGAAGTTACCTGCATTCGCTGCCTCTGCTGGGAAGCCCCAGGGAGGTGAGCCCGTTTCCCCCCTCCAGAGTAAAGCTTGTACCAGCGCAGCCAGTGCAGAGTAAGTCGCTCCTGTACAAGGCAGCAGCTCCCAGACCCCATGCACGTGCACTATCACACCGGTTATAGCGCTCCCCAGAAAAGCGTTCTTCCACTTTCTGGGCAGCAGTGCTAAAATCCTTATTGGCCAAAGAAAATCCAGGCTGCTAGTAAGCAAGCTGCAGTTCATTTAAGCCTTGCCAGATACTTTTTTGGCATCCTTCCACCCTTCCTTGAGAAAAGAAGCGACTTGGAGAGTAGACAATTGACCCCAAGATTTAAAGCCTCAAGCCATTTTCTGCCCAGTTCAGCTGGTGTTGGCATGTGCACGGAGGCTTTTAACCCCTGGCCAGGCTGTCTGCCGTCATCATTGCCCTGGTGGCACCGCAGTGGCAGGTATACCAGGACTGGTGGATTCAAGGAACAGTTTACTCTGAAAGCGTCAGGACTGATAAGCATGCGGGTTTTCCATACTCCTGCAAAGATACATGTAAAGGAGGTTGCAATTACCATCATAAAATTCCCATCCCCTGGAAGCAAGTCATTGCAAAAATGAAAAAAAAAAAAATCTGTCAACCAAGCAACCAAAACGAAACAGAAACCATCAATAAAGCCAGAATAACAAAATCAGTGTGTGGTGTTTTGAGTTTAAAAAACTCCACTTTTGAAAAGTCATTTACTGTTAGAATTTTGGCATAGGCACCCCAAGGAGTCAGTAAGAGTATTCTAACATTTTCCCTTAAAGAAAACTGAGTCAAATTAGAAGTAAAATAAAGTGTTTTAAAATACAGTAACACTTTATCCTCAACTCTTAGACTTTCTTAGGGTATAAAGAAGCCTCGTTAGCACAAAATAAAGTATCTGTGCATTTCCTTCTTGGCGTTACTGTGGACAGCCAAAGAAGACTCAGTACCGTCCCTTGGGCAAGCACGCTCAGCATGGTCTGCGCCCAAGGGAGAAGGGCCCAAAGTCTCGTATGTAAAAGGCAGATTTTTAGAAATCAGGAAGAGGTAGGTCTTGGAGAACACGGGGGTTTCCTCTCATGTACCGTGTACTACAAACCAGGTGTACTTTGCCCAAAGCTGGCAATGGATGGGAAAGGACGTTAGAGCGTTATCAGTCGCAGCCTTCCTCCTTAGCACGTCAGGGTTGAGGACAGTTGTTAGCTCGTGACCCAGCCCTGCAGATGGATAAAGCTTATGCTTGGTAGATGATGGTGTGAGGTTTGAAGCCTTAGAGGTCAATCGTCTACTGGAAGCTTTTCTGCTCAGACAAATGTGAACATAAGCCAAAAAGTATCTGGCAGAGCTTAAATTATAGTTTCCAGTAAAGATGTTGAAAGTACCTGCTAAAGTATGTGTCTTGCAAAAATCTCTAATCCATATTTCTAAATATAAAAATGACTTCCTGTTTATTATTTTAATCTTAAAACCTCACATTTTTTACTTTAAAAAGCACCATCAACTACCTTTTTAAAACAGATGTAATTTTTTTAGACTCAACAACTTTGTATTCTATTTAATGTCACAGCAACTTTCTTTACAGTCATTCTCAGGTCTTCCTCTTGTAAAACAACAGCAGCCAAACTACAAAACGAAAACGGTTTAGTATTTTTTCTTAAGTAGATTCTGTACTTACTGTAAAAATCTATATGTGGAACTATACATGAATGTGGTGGACAATAGATAAGATGTAGGTCAAATCATCTTGAAGCCCTTATTCGTCTGTATGAACTGTCTAGTGTGTATATACAAAGAGGAAAATTACATGGTGATTTATGTGAGAACACTGTTGGATTTTAAAACTAGTTATATTTTATAGTTAGATTCCATAGGTTGCTTTTGGTTTGAATTCTTCCAGCATTAATAATACATCTAATTTCAGAAGGATGCTTTTTGAAATTTGAAACAACATATTAAAGTTTGGAGTTTTTCAGCTTGAATTTTTAAGGATTCTCAAGGCAGTGGCCAAGTTCATGTATTTATATTTTAGAAAAGCAGACTCACACTAGAAATAAAACACTGTCATTATTTGAGAGAACGACCCATATATAAACACCCTTCATGTCTAAGGCTTGCTTATTTTTCCAAGAATAAAGAAACCTCATCTTTTGGATAACAAATATACAAAGGTTTGACAAGACACAACACACAAATTGTTACAAACAGACCCAAGGGAGGGGTTTGGACATCTAGAAGTTGCAATGCCTGGAACAAGTCAGGTTGTCCACACAGGTCACAAAGTGGCAGCAAAAAAAAAAAAAAAGTGCTAAAAGTTAACTGGAAATCAGCAATAGAAACTTGAAGGAAAGGTAAATTCACTTCAGTGAAGCTCAGACTGATGTTCATATCCTGCCTTCAAAGTAGAATAGCTGCATTACTGCTCGTGGTAAGGTGACTTTCTGCCCCTCTGGACGACAGGAAGATGGGTGAGGCCAAGATGCATTCCTGTTGCATTGAGCATCGCGTGACTCACTGCATTTTCTCTCGCAGTTAGCGACTAAGTATGTCGCAGCCCATGAAGAAAGGAACTGATGATGTTCACAGGAGATTTTTCCACTTGCCTGCTAAAAAATTAATGAAATGAATCAAGTTGTGTGATTTTCAAGCCCGCAAATATGGCAGTGCTCATACTACGTGATGGAAAACAAAAGAAATGTAAAGTACTTTTATCTGTGGAAAGTAGGTGGTCCTGAGGGCTTGGGCACCTGCCGTTCTACTGCAGTTCCTCTTCAGCTGCATGAAAGAGGAAGGTTCCAGCTGTTACGGAACTGCGATCGACAGGTCAAGTAGCAGTTAGGAATTATTCTCTTATGTACTTCCACTTCGGTGAGAGTTTACAAATGCCTAAAACTGCCTGAGCCAAAACCTCAGCCCAGCATTTTTAGGATAAAGAAAGAGACCATCTGAGTTACTGCCATATAACATTGGGTTTC
This sequence comes from Buceros rhinoceros silvestris, assembly GCF_000710305.1. Classification (NCBI taxonomy): domain Eukaryota; kingdom Metazoa; phylum Chordata; class Aves; order Bucerotiformes; family Bucerotidae; genus Buceros; species Buceros rhinoceros. The sequence continues at coordinate 58,214 of NW_010432324.1, read as the reverse complement.
ATAAGCTGTTCGAGTCTAAAATAGCTTTACTTCCCACTCCTTACAAACAGAGCTACTTTCCTTTCTACTTCTTTTTTTAAAATCTATTTTAAAGGGTTTCATAGTGGAGCTGAACTCTGCTAAAGGGCCAAATGGCTTTTTAACATTCAAATGCTCTTTAACTTCATCATGAAGACAAGAGCTGATTGTTGCCTTAGACCGTTGTAGAGAGTGAAGTGCAATGGTTTTCCTCCTAGAAAACAACAGTTATTCTCAAGCTTTTTTCTCTTTTGTAGACTGATATTGGAAATGGCATTTTTATTGGGGGAGTGATTGCTGGGCCCAAAGACTGTCAGCTCAGTGATGTGGTTTCACCTCAGTACTTTAAACCTGACGCTCGTAGAGTGGAGGAACAGCCATTTGCATAAATTGTTAACAGGCAAGATGTCAAACATGTTTTAGGGAGTCCTGTCAAGTAAGAGAGCAAAATCAAAGAAGTCTTAGAGCAGTTTAGTAGAAGCTTCTCTTTAAAACAACTCTGCTACAGTAACTGTCCATCCTTCACTTGCTCTGCCTTCAGTTTTACCAGCGTGGTTCCCAGCCGGGGCTGCAGTCCTCTCATGCGTGCTGCTGGAACAAGAAATGTCACCACGTTGCTTAAAAAAATACGTGTTGGAATGAGTTTATTTCCCACTTATAACTCAGACCCTTCTGCAATAATAAAACCTGTAAGAGCATATAGAAACACATGTGGGTTTGGTGTGCTGAAAGAGTCGAGAGTGCAATGTCAGCTGACTTTCAGTATGTGGTCCAAGATTCACTGGAATTATTAGATTTCCCCATTGTCTCTGAGACCTTTTTCCTGCAGACATGAATTACTGTACTGTAGCAAACCCTGGGTCCACCCAGCGAAATCCCCACGGGAACGGGGTATCCCTACATTCAAATATACATCTCAACAATTTTGCAATGGATTAATTGAATTTAAAAGTTTTCATACAGTCTCACTATAATATTACAAGCCATTCAGAATCCTAATTTTGTTCATCCATTTCTCCTGCTCGTCTCACAAAAAGAGATCCAGGAGACACAGTATTACCTGCTTGTTTCGCCAGGAAAGTGCTTGGGTTTGCCTGGCTTTTTTTAAACTTCTTTTTTGCTTTCATTTTTTCATCACAAGGAGAATCAAAAGTAGATTCAATGTTCTGTCAGATTTTCTTTCTTCACTGAGTGTAAAAGTTTGAAAGGAAATGCTGCTGTTAGTCTCTCGTGTGATATTCTCCTGCATGACATTCATTCTGTCATGGCAAAGAAATGAACTATAGCTTTTGTTGCTTGAGCTCTCTCTTGGCAGCCTGCTACCACCTGCCTGTTGGGGCTTATTTTACCCTTTATTTCAGCCCCTTGATCCTCAGATGCTCCAGGAACACCAAGAGCCACAACATTGCCAGGAGTTCAGCAGTGATGCTAATGCCACTTCTTTTCAGCTGATACCCAAGAGGTCTCTTGATCAGCTGAACTGCTCCGTGGCCTCATCCGTCTCCTACTGAACCAGCGTTTCACTGACCTCAGTAGGAGATGGATCAGATCTTAATTGAATATTGGGAAGATACATTTGGATTGATTCTAGCTGCAGTTTGTAACATGACTTTTCATCATAAAATGAAGATAGAAGTAAAATTAATACTGACAGTTTGTTGAATCTTGACCCCAGTTCATTTATTTTGGTCGCCGTCTTTTCTCATGCCCAGTTTGACACAGCCATAATTCATCTATTTTTTTAAAAACTGCCAGTCCGTTACTCAGTAATTGGGAATAGAGTTTGGTCTTTTCCTTTGCCATGGTTTTCTGCTAAAGATGAGAATACGTCCGTATGGTCCTCATATTATTTTTCTTCACAGAGCTTCCAAACAAATGAAATCCATTCTGGTTGATTTCTGCCGTTATCAGTGTGTAACAGATTGGGATATATTCTGCACTGGGTAAATGTGCACAGCCTTTCCTACCCTCTAAACTCAGAGATACGAAAAGGGTTTATTGTGTAGGTTTATAGCAGCATGCCTACGAGCAAGCTGCAGAATACACAATCCATAGCACTCTTTGAATACACTGGTATGTCTTATGACCTGTGTGGTCCAGGAACAGCGAGGAAAACAGGTCCCAGCAGAAAGCACCTGCACAGGTCCCCCCTTCTCCAGTGAAGGTTTTACATAGCACTTAAGTGTAGGAATTCTTCTCAGATTAGATGTCATCCAGGAAAAATCCTGTGATACCAGTCCATGTGGTGTTCCGAGAGGATATGTGATCCGAATAGGCTGTGGGTCAAATACTGCTTCATAAGTTCTGTAGAGCTGATGTTAAAGACAGGAGGTAATTCTGCAGGTAGCTTCTCAAGTCCAAAGCACTTAGCAGTCTTTACGAAGGGAGAAAGAGATCTCGGTAGTTACATTTAAATGGTTGTTGGAGGCACTAGGCTTAGGGAAGAAAAAAGTGTTCCTTGTCAAAAGATGTTTCCCTGTTTTGGCTGTTTTCATTTCATGGTCGTGGTGCTTTCAGCAAACCTCATTACACGTATCAACAAACCTCCTTCTTTCAAGTCTGACAGTGTTAATAAAAAGCCGAAGTTGTGACAGTTTGGCTTGTTGACTGTCTGAGCCTCGAACACAAGAGGGAAGACACAATGCCAGTTAACCGTGGGAGCTGAAACCCTGGAGGGTAAATACAGTCATTGTACTGAAGCAAGATGACTTGAAATTCTGTCCACAAAGCAGGTTGTTGCCCTCTTCGGGGACCAACCGAGGAAACTGTTATGCCGTTGTTTTCCTTGTGTCCCCAGCATTGACGATTAGAAAGGAAATTACCAATAGCTTTTTGGGTAACTGGTAGTAGGAGGAAAACTGCAGCTAAGTCCCCAAACTGTTTTTGCTACTTGTTTTGTCTTGTGCTGTGGTAGGTTTATGTCAACGGGGAGTGGGTCACCAGCATTGGAGAAGGAGGCAGCTTCGGGGAACTGGCATTGATCTATGGAACACCCCGGGCCGCCACCGTCAAGGCCAAGACAGATCTCAAGCTCTGGGGCATCGACAGAGACAGCTACAGACGCATTTTAATGGTAAGTTTACGGAGAGCTTGGTTACGGAGTCAGTATTTTTTACTTTCTTTTGTAGTGCCAGCTCCGCTGTGTTCAGAGTGCAGTGACGATAGAAGGCTGCGCAGTCCATGTTCCTACGGAAAAGAGAGAGGACGTGGCAATAACATTGAGTAGCTAAATTAAGTGAACTGAAGGAAAAGGGGACAAGATTCAGCAGAAAGATGCTGAGTCAGAAATGCAGTTGAGTAACATTATGCATAACTATTAGACATGAATGAAAGCCTCGGGAGGCCTCCGTCACCCCCCGAAGCTACCAAATCCTCTCCTTATTGTGAATCTCAAAATGTCTTTCAGCACTACCCCTTGCCTGTGAAGTCTTTGGCTGAACTGGTATTATACTCTTCAGGGCAGGCAATGCAAGGTACATCCAGCTCTGCTGAAAAGACCAAAGGCAGTCTCGGCTGGGCTGTGCCTCCACCTTCCTTAGCCAGCACACAGCCACACGTATCAGAGGATGGTGGCTGCAGAGTCCCTGCTAATGATTCAGTGCTCTGCTCCTTTCAAACTGCCTCATCTCTGCAGCAAAGCTCAACAGAGCTGGGCACCTGGGCTCTGTGCTAGCTTATGGATTTGCTGTTGGTTCTTGAGCGGTGGGTTTATAGTGGAAGCTTTGACAAATAATTAACTTTAGCAATGTCATAACTTTTTTAATGAGTTTGTTTCCACTGTCCATGTGCATATCTTTGTTCTCCATAAAATATTCCTTTCTTTTTGATGATTAACAGACATAACTCTATGTAAAGCTTCTTTCTCAATAGGACTTGTCTCTAAAAGCTGCATTGTTTAATTCTGATCTGAAGGAAATTACGCTATGCTCTCAGAATAATAACGAGTGTGCATTTTGAGATCATCTGTATTTGCAGTGGATGTCATGGATAGCAGAAACATTAGCAAAAGACTTGAGTAGATTTTACACTTAAATGATTAGTTCTTAAGCAGCAGAGCGTAAGAGCGATCTGTATTTCTCCTGTGTGATGACTGTTGGATGTCTGTATGAAGCATTGCTGGTTTTCATGCTGCATTTCATCGGCTGAGTTGTATCATGTAAGCGAATATCACGCTGACATCTAGGAGAGTACATCTGATGGAAATTTACTCTATCCCAAAATATCCAGCCTGATCGCTCCAAGACAAAAGAGGAGAATAATGATGAGAGGCGCACTGTCTTCTCTCTTGTGGATAAGCAGAATGAACAGGTTTTGAATGCTTCCCAGGGTGGGGAGGCAGGCGGTAGTAACCGCGACCTTTCTGCAAGGTATTGCTAAAACATAGAGCAGGAGAATTTCCTAAACAGGTGTAGGAGGTACATGCAATTTACTTGTCCTATATCCTACATGGATGCAAGAGAGGGGTGTCTGGGATAACTGGTGTGATGAACCTGCATGCCTCAAGGTAAAATCCAAGGTATAAAAGAGGAGGAATGTAGGACCAAAATAAATGTCAAGACAAGCTGCATGTTCCTTGGCTTTTTAAGCACGGCTTTTAACAGCTGCCTGTAACCTTGCTGCTAAAGAACGGAAGGGACAGATTCACAGGCCTCGTAGCCTAGGGGTAATTTTGGTTTTAGTGTTGATGAAAATAGTTGTACCTAACATCTTGCAGCCCTGTGAGCTTTCACGTTTGGTCGTGTGTCCATTACCATCTGATAACGGCCTGCAGAGGATGAATATTTAATGCAGAGACAGGATTGTACTAAAAAAGTGGAAAAAGCTGCTTTTGATAGTAGCTGTAGCCGTACGTACAACTTGAGTACTATGGATGTACTTCTGTTTGATTCTAGTCTAGTGCTAAGTGCTTTTCAAATTCATTTACATATTCTCTGAACCGGTGACCGCTGTACCTTACCTAGCAAGCTCAGTTTCCGCAGCTGATGAGACATTTAGCTTAACACGGAGGTGTTTTTTCTCCCTCTCTCTTCTTGTGGATTTTTTTCCATTTGGGGCCATTAAAAATTGTGTTGCAGTACTTTAGATACCCAGACAGTGTAATTATAGTATTCCCAATACTTAGATAGGAAATATTTTGGGTAGCACGGTGAATTAATTGCTGCAGGTATAGAAAATGTCCAATTTTAAGTGCTGTCCACGGTGAAGGCAATTTACCCATCCAGACTACTTGAGTTCTGTCATCTTTTCATGTATTTGTAGGCGCAGCGTGGATAATTTCTTTGCTGTAGGTGAAATGAGACACCTGTCCTTGAGCATTCATGTGAGGGCAGGTTACAGTGGCTCTCTGCACATTTCCTCAAGCCTAAGAATTAATTACATCATGTTTCAGCGGCTGCGTTTCATACCTGAAGCTAACTCCACCATTACGTGGCTGGTTTTTCTATACTCAGTTTCAAGATGTAGTAGGAGCCGCCTTTCAAGTCTCAGAAACACGGTTTCCTGCCGTTTAGCCTCTAACCTCGTGTTTCTAGAAAGTTGCTGCGTATTTTGGGTGCAGAAATGCTGCTGCCTTTAAATAAGAGGTAGTAATGTTTAGGATATCTTTTGAAATATATAATTTGAGATGGCTTCAAAACTTGAGAGCATGCAGGTTTTTCTTTTTTATTTTCTGTTTGCAAATACTTTTCTCCAAGGGACCAATGACCTTTTTCTCCCAAAGTAGAGACCTTTTTCTCCCTTTTTCTGTACTCAGATAAAGTCTGTTCATAACCCCAGACAGTTTTTTCTTTCGTCTGCATTCCTTCCCGGCCATGACCAGCCCCACGTTTTCTCAGTGTAGTGTTGAAATTTTATTTGAGTTGTAAATATTTATTTGCAAATCATGCCTTCAGATCCACACTTGCCAAAAAGATTTTATCCTGTCTTGAGACATTGACTCTTCACCTCATTTCTCCTTGCAGGCTCTGTTCTGGTTTTTTGCTTCGCATTTAGTAATTTCTAGATTTTATTTCTGCTTAGTGCCAGTTTCCCCACGTACATGTCTCATTGATCGTGACTGGTTTATGGTATGAATAAAATGCATGTCGGGAGGTTTGGGAGTTTGGGTTTTCCTTTTTTCGGATGGACAAAGCCTGATGCAAGAAGTTCCTGCTGGCTCGTAGTTACACTTGTCAGCCGTTTATTATTTAGCCTGTCCCAAAGGAAGTTTGTTAAACCAAATACAGTTCTTTGTATTGTGTTGTCTCAGCTTAGGTACCCTGATGGCTTGAAGGTCACATTCAAGTTTGTTTTAGCAGCTGCGATCATTGTAAACGTTGGGATAGTTCATTTTGTCAGGATTTGCGGTGAAATTGCTTGGCTTTCTCTGCAGTCCTTGACAAAGTATTATGCCACGAAATTCATCGTCCTAGATGGATCAGAAAAAACCGTTTCAATGTATTGCCCTCTCAATACACTCACAAATTAATCTGCCCATCTGTGTGTTCCATCTATTCCATAAAATTATCTATGCTAAGTTGCATACTTTTCATTCTGTTGCAGATTTTTTCTTCTGTATGTCTTCTCTGTGCACGCACAAGCAAACACACATTTACGTAAATATGCTATATTTACTTACATTCTTCTGGGAGAGATGCAAAGGAATTTTTTTTTGCTATAGGATTCTCATGTAACTTGTTTGCTGAAATGTTGCTGCTCTCTGCAACTGGGATTCAAGAGCATCACAGAGTGGGGAACATCCCAGGGTAGTACAATGTTTGTATTCTAAGTATAGCAAATACCACAAATACCAGAGAAGCAAATGTCTCTATCCCAACATCAGATTGATCCCCCAGACAATTCAGTTCCCAGACTGAGAAAATTTGAAGTATTAATTTTTTGCAGTTTCTTCTTTAAGACGGCTCAATTCAGGGTAATTTAACTATCCTCATGTTCCCATGGTCCAAGACACCTGGCTCTGAGAACGGAGCTCACTGCATACAGCACTTTTTGCCTGTTTGGCAAACTTTGCTTGCAGAAGGTGCGTTGTAACGTAGGGATGTAAGTCATGACCAGTGAAGGTTAGCCAGTTCCTAATGTTATGCCTCATTTTCTTTATATTATTTTCGCTTTGTTTTACCAGCTCTTCACAGCTTTGAACCTGAGAACAAGTTCTTTAACAAAAGCCTTTTTCTACTCAGATAAAATAGTCAGAAGGACCTTGTGTTGCCATAAAATGTAGATTGCGTGGTGGCCAAACCATAAAGCAAATCCGAAGCCTGCACTCCATCCAGCATCTGTGCAATATAGCACTGGGATTTTGTGGGTTATTTTGTTTTCATGGCCAGAATGCACGGTGACTCTTTCTTTCATGCTCCTGTAAGAATGTACACCCAAAGCATCACTCAGTATCAGGTTTATGCAGGGATTAAATGGGGCTGGAGCAGTCCAGAAGACTGTTCCGGCACCTCCTGCCTTTTTTATTTGAAACTTGAGCCATATTTTGCCTTTCAGTAGCCATTTGGCTTCTTACTGAAGGTGGGCATTTCTAGGAAGGACCTGATCAACTCCTGGAAGAAAGAAAGAAGACGTGAGAAGTGCTGGGAAGACAAAGCAATGGGGCGAGCTGAGGGCAAGAAAGGCAGAGACTGGACTGGAGAAGTGGCAAGAAAAAATGGAAAAAAAACAGGGAAAGAGAAGAAGGGGCAGGTGGGAAAGGGATGCAGCAGTCCTAGTCAACCAGACATGTTCCAGTCTCTGGGGAATTAATTCTGCTTAGCTTGTGTAGAGCTTAAGCTAAGCCTAGGGCTTGATGCATTTTGGTCCTAAAACTGGCTTTGACCTCTTTTCTGGGTGGATGTGGCAAATGCAAGTGCTCTTGTTTCTCCTTGGGAGTGTTTCAGGGAGGAGCACTGCAGCTTAGAATATTAACGAGTCTGTAGTTAGTGGGAACCACTGTCTTTAAGAAGATGAGCTTGTGCGTGACAGCTCAGAACCGGCAAGAAAGTGAACAAAGGAAAGGGGGGAGAGGGAGAAGCAGCGACTATTGAAACAATATATTAATAGGTTAGAAAAAGCAGAATTAATAAAGACTTTTTAAAACATGCCGTCAAGAACCCTGCCAGTGCAGAATTATTCACGTACATTTACTATTGTTTTTATCTGGCTCAAGCAATAAGATTTCTACTGCTTCCCTTGGGAAACTTTTCTGCAAGAGAATAATTCCTACATTGGGTAAAATCTTTTTATATTGATCTTAAATTAGATTTTCTTCATTTTCTCCTATTACTTTGAGTTATATCAAGTTATGCTGTGCTAAATTGCCCTCTCTGTCATATATCTGTAGACTATTATCATTGTCTTCTTAAAACCCTTGTGACAATGCATGCTAGCTGTGAGCATGACATACCTATGGTCCCAGCGTTGAGCGAATTTACAGGCTGAATTTGTTTAGCTCCTTCCTTAGTGGCTCTCTCCAAGGTTTTAGCATTTCTTCAGGCTCTGTTTGGTTTGGGAGCACTTTTCTGGAGAAGAGGTACCGAGACAGAGTGTAGCATGCCAGGCACTGTCACATCCAAGCCATGGAGACAGAGCCTCAAAACTTCATTCCTGGATGAAGTCTTTGAGCACACAGACCAAAAGAGCCTTGGCTGTTATTCTTGTTGCAAACCAGGTCTCACCTACTGTCTTCTAAATCCCTTTCAGCTTTATAACTTTCCATTCTTCTTCCATTCGTCAAATACCTGTGCTTCAGATTTTTTTTCCCTTTGCATTTCTTAGCTGTATTTTCCAAACAGAAGCTCATTCTATTATTTTCTACTCCCATTTCTAACGTCTCCAGGTCCTTCCTTGTTCTTTTCCTGTTCTGGCACGCTTTCATAGTATCTCCTAGTCTGCAGATATCATTACTGTCTGATTTGTTGCTGCTTCTTAAAAGATCCATGAAATATTGCATAAGGACAGACTCAGCACATGACCCAGGGAGCGTGCCAGTTGACACTTGTGCAGAAGTGACTCGAGGGGTAGGAGAAGAAGTTAGGATGGTGTTCATACCGTGGCCTCAACAATTTCTGTAAAGCGACTAGACCAAATACAAGTACAAAAAGGACATCAGGAGTCAGAGGTGATAGTATGCCTGTGGGAGGGGATGAGAGGGCATCACGCCTGAGGGAAGGGATGCCATCCAGAGGGGCCTGGACGAGCTGGAGAAGTGGGTGAAAACAATGTGCCAGTGAGCCAAGCTTCTCCTTTCTGGAAGAGAAACTGGGATCTGTTAGTGCTGAATGGGATCCAACCTCGTGTGCTCTGAAAATGCAGAGAAAGCTTCTATGCCTTCCTGGGCACCCTTAGGTGCAGCTCTGCTGTCTGGTGGCTCATTTATTTGTCTCCTACAGGAGAGATGGCAAGTTGGCTGGAGCTGTCCTGCAGGTTGAGTCCATGAGCCGTCAGCTGGGTCACCTGGGGTTTCAGTGCCTGCGCTGGGAAATAGGACTCCCAAGCCTCAGCCACTGGTTCTTCCCTAGTCTCTCGTTCTCCCTTACCTTTGTGGCATCATTCTGAGATATTTAAGGCAGTGTAGCTATGCATTAAGTGGAGTCTCACTGAGCCTCTAGATACCCTCACAATATAAAAAATTGTAACAGCGCATTTAATTAATTCTTTCCACTTCAGTTCTGCTTTTGCACTTGTCTTCAGGCTGGATTCTGTACCGCTGCCCTGGCTTAGTTTAGCCAAGACGTAACACACCTGTTTTCCAGTAGGAAGTGATGGGCTCTTGCTCTCCGGGCCAGGTGGGATGCCTGCAATTCTTACCTTCCTGGGTCTTGTCTGCATCTCTAAATACTTGAAGCTGTGGTCAGGCATCACTTATGGCTACTGATTACTGCTTCTTAAAATTCATCTGTGTCCGCGAGTCATTTAAAAAGCATTTTCCACATCTGTCCCTGAGTGCCCCAGCCCATCACGCTAAACCACCAGTCTGCTTTTCCGCAGCTGTCAATTTTGCTGGTCTTGTTTCCACTCGATTGCAGAGAGGAAAGCAACAACTACGCAGTGTCCAGTTTTCCATTCTTTGTCTTGCAGTGAACTGTCAGGATCTGGCGTGCTTTGCAGAGCCTCCTCTGTTTGAAGTGGTTTTTTTTTTTTTAATTTTCTGGCACTTCAAATGCTTTCAGGGGCCCCAGAGGCTGAGAACCAGGTTTGTCAGACAGAGGGGTCAGGCAGGGGTTACCGATGCTATCGCTGAGAGGCGAACTGTCATCACCAGACTTGGAAATTATGAACAGGGTGCGGAGGGGGAGACCTCAGTAGCTGGTGCTGCTGCTGATCCAAGGGGCACCTGGGAAGAGTAGCAGCTCCTGGTGGTGCTGTGGCTGTTTTGGAGCAGGGGAGGGGTTTTGGCCCCAGGAGACGGGTGCAAATGGGAGCTCTCCCCAGAGGAGAGCACCCAACAGCTTCTGGCTTGTCAGAAGCAGGAGCCAAAGCCCACTGATGTTGGTGGAAGGATTCACATTGCTTTGGTGGTCGTTGGATCAAGCCCTGCCTACACAAGGACGAGGTTTAATTCTTCATTTTATCTTTGTTCGAGTACACCAGCCTTTCCCTTTTTCATACTTCTGAATGCTTTCTCAGTGAAGGATAAAATGGTTCTTCCTTTCCTTTCTCAATTCCCCACTTTCTGCCTGTGCTTCCAGCCCTTAACGGTGCTCACTTGGAAAAGGAGGAATAGAGAAGTGGCTTTTCCTATGGCAGACACTGACATTTGCTTCTGTCTTCTACACCCAGCCTGTGAGCAAATGCCATCTTTATTTCCCCTGTCTTCAGAAGGGGAATGTATCGTCTTCGTGCTGCACTCCTGCCTTGTAGGTTTGACTCGCAGGCATCAGGCAGCCTTCAACATCCGCAGGGAACCTACCCAGGCAGAAGCGATGCAGGCTGTCATCAAACAGCGTGGAATAAACCGCACGGTACCAAGAAAGACCCTGGTGTTCCTCTTTGGTACCTGGGAAGGTTTTCTTTAAGTAATTTGTATCACTGCAGAAGGGCTTAAGGATGAATTTATTCTTTTTGTATTGATAAAACTGAATTGAATTTATTCATACCTGAATCTCCTTCAAAAATGTGCGCTGGACTGGCTACGTAGGGTTTCTGTCTTTGGTGATCAAAAACAAAGTAAGCAGAAGATTTCTTAGTAATTTATCACACAATAAAACCTTAGCAGAGTGGGAATGACTCTGCTGGTGCTGCACAGACAGTGATGGATTGTCTGCTCCAAAATGCGTAAATCTTGTTAAAATAATAATATGAATAGGTTGCTGAACAGTAACTATACACACAGCTCCATACGGGATATAAACCAGGTTTACAGATAAATGCTTTTGGCATTAAAGAGGTTTTAACCTAAAAAGATGGGACCCATGAGGGGGACATTTTAAGTTTTATCCTACTTTTTAATTGTAAATTCTCTGCTAGCAGGGCCTCCCTGGTAACAGGATATATATTGAATTAGCTAAAGAGTTAATTGATGAAGCTCTGGCTTTAAAACGAGTGCCTGTAAATAATGGATACAATTCATCCATGGTGTCCAGTAACACCAGTGAAGCCAGTGAAATTACACCAGGATAGAATTTGATTCCTTCTGTCTTTGCTTATCAGCAATACAACTTGCCCAGACATTTTATGGGGAAACATTTGCTTTAGGCTGTTTATCCTGGCGATGCCTAAGATTTGGAAGGAGAGGGAGAAAGAGCGAGCAGCTGTAGGAAGAAATCACAAAAATACTGTGTGTAATGTTCTACCTCCTTTTTCTCTCTCCTTTACCAACAGGGCAGCACGCTGAGAAAGCGGAAGATGTATGAAGAATTCCTGAGCAAGGTCTCCATTTTGGGTCAGTTCCCTTTGGACTTGCCTGTTAGTTCTCTGTCACACGTGTTGGCAGAACGAATTTTGGTCTTTGATGGCACGGTGGAAGCAATGGTGGTCAAACAGAAGGTCTCACGGTTGTGCTGTTTTTGAGGGAGTGAAAGTGCAAAGGGCCCTTTTTAGGACTTGTTTCCTCATTCTTTAATATGCATTGAACATGTGTTTGAAGGACAGATCTTCCCTTAAATACGGGAGCAGGCATGCACTGGTAACCTTTCAGTAGCTGCTGCTGCTGCAGTAAAGATCCCATGCATAGAGGAGAGAGCAGTGCAGAGAGATGAATTTGTCATGAAATCTGGTTACCTCCTTCCAGGTGACAAGGGAGAAGCTTTTTCCTGCAAGAATTCTGTATTTATGTGCACTAAACTCACGAACCTTACAAATCAAAATGAACCCATTTTTTTCTGTGTATTTTATAGCCCTGTCTCACATTCTTAAAACATCTGTTTAGTTCTTGTCCGTGGATTTTGTTTCCCTTTGATTAATGTGATAGCCACGAAATTTGGACATGTTCTTGATGGCCTTCAGTAGGAAAAACAACAAACCCGTAATGCCTGACCAATCAATCACCATTAGGAGAACAAAAGCTTCTAATAAGGAGGACAGTGTTAGACAGTACAATGGAATGTTCATTCTGTAGGAGAAACATCAAGTTTCTGCTGGGGCTATTTTGAAAAAAACAGTTCAGGACTATTTTGCTAAATAATTAAAGTATTTCTATTTCTACTTACACAATTTCCGTTCCTTGTTTATGGTGTTCATCTACCATTCGAGCTTAGGTACAGGAAATATGAGAGAGTCTTAGAGAAAATGTACTTGACCTTCTGAGAGGTGCTATCCATGACATTTGCAATTATATTTGTATGCTTAAAGTAAGGTTAAGTACATTGCTCACTTATTAATGCACGTTTTCATCATTTAAATGCTTTCTTTTGTGCTTAATTTATATGTTCCTAAATTAAGAGCACAAATTACAGCAAATGACAAAGAGTATTTAAAGAAAAAAGGATCTCTGCACCTGCACTAATGAGGAGCAATTACAACAATGAGACATCTCAAAACAATTTCAGAGGAGAAAGGTTATTCAAAGATGCGCTTCCTTAAACACGCGGTTTGCGATGTAATTATACCCTAGTTTATAGTACAGCTCTTGAATCGCAGTGAAAAAAGAGGAAGGACTTCAAGATTTGGGCCTTTTTTTAAGTACGGAAAAGCAGTGGACAAAATAACACGTCATTTCAGGAACACGGCAAGTTTAGGTGAAATGTGTAAGGAGCTATTTCACATGTCTAAAAAGCAGAGGACACCTGGGAAACAAAGATATTTTAGAAATCTCAACACAGCACTGAGAAGCCAACTTCACTTCATGCCTTAATGTGGTCAGAACTCAGTGATTTCTTGGTGGAAAAACCTCCACCTGCTCCTTATATAGATTTTTTTCAAGGCCTGTCTAGTGTCTGCAACTAGCCATGTAATTGTAAGAGTAATTATTCTTCTAAAATCTGAGGATTTTTTAGATTACCAGTAGCTGCTTATAGTGTGTCAAACAAGATATGAGAAAACTAATTGTTTAAGTCTTTCTCCTGGCATTTCGTTGAGTGTAAAGCCGTAAATTGATACATACAATTTAGAAACTGCATGTGGTCTATTTGATTTGACACTTGACTTTGACTCTGCAACTAAACCTTTAGGAGTTTTGCCATGTGCAGTGTCGTACAGAATGCTCTGTTTGCAAGATGTATTTGTAGTGGTACCATTCCCTTAGAAGAGAGACGCTTCGTGACTGGAGCTAGAATTAGCTTTGAATTTTTCATAAAGCCAACTTAAGAAGATATTTCAAGAGACTCTTTCTTTTCATTGTTAATTACTGAGTTCTTTCTTTTTTTAAATGAAAAAGCCTACTCTAGTCTGTATGAAAGAGTTTTATGCTTATTTTCAGTCAAACAGAGCACTTTTTGAATGGTGCATTGGCAATATGGGCTTGGTCTTTGATATTCTTGCTTCTGCAGCAAAGGTCACAAATGCAGCAGGAAACAACAGCAACAGAAAGTGGCATGAAAACAGGAAGATGTACGTGTGCCAGGCAGCTCAGAACGTACCTTTGGCGCACTGATCACTTCAACCTGGTTTTGTCACCAGGCTCAACGTGCACTTCTGAGCTCAGCCAAAAGGCTTTTGAACATCTAAAGAAGAACTCTTACCCCCACACAGTATTTCTAAGCAAAATTTTGAACAAGGTGGGGAAACCAGAGCCCGAGAGATCAGCCCAGATATAATCCTGGTATTAGAAGACATGTCTTGACTTAGTTCAATAATTTGTAATAAATCAGCAGAGCTCTGGTACGTGAATTTTAGCCCAGCTTTTTGAGGCAATGAAGGTTTATCATTGTATCATCTGTTTCTTTTAATAACCTTTAAGCCTGTCACTTCTTTCAGTCAAATCTGATAAAAGTACAGAAGTTCAAGTTGTCTTCAGTTCTCATGGAAATGGTAGAGGAGAGACACAGGTTGGCAGCCCTCCTCTCCCCGACGGCAGGACAGGTAAAATTCATCCCTTAGCCAAGGCAGGAGGAGGAAGACAGCTGCACGGTGAGCAGCCCTGGTCGGCTGTGCAGGCTCAGGGGAATTGTGGCAGCTGCAGGTGGGTGATGAGGACACGGAGCCCCAGGAAGCGGGCTCTGCTAGCCCCACCGCTCAGAAAACAGACTGGTAGCTTTTTCTTAATGACATTTATTGTGACGTTTAATAACTTTTAAGTGTGGGAATGAAAAGAAACCCACTTTGTAAACCATCTCGCTGAGCTTCTGGTCTCGCTGCCAGCCATGCCACCAGGGTCTTGCTGTTGGCTTCAGTCGTGCATGGTCTCACCCATCTTTTAGACTGGCACTTTTGCATCGCTTATCTAGCAGGTCGTCAGTAACCTGCTGAGAGCAACTTTGACAAAAAGACAGTAAGACTTTTCTGGCATTTGGTGGGGGATGTGGTAAGAGATCGGCGGCGCTCATGTATTGCTGGTATCGCCAAACAGCTCCTAGGCTGCTGCAATCCGCTGCAGCATCAGGGCAGCGCAGATCAAATCGCAGGCAGAGAGAACCAGAGCCAACTTCTCCTGTCCAACTTTTAAGATTATTATCTGAGTGATTTCTAAAGTCTAAAACACAATGAATAAATACATTCATGTTTCCCAACTGGAGGTTTGTGGAAGTGCCTGGATGAAAGAAATGTTTCTTTTACAACAGAAGCAGGCATAGCAGAGCTGTCAGTTTAGATACAAATCTTCAGCCAAAGCTGGAGTCTTTTATAATAAAGCTTTATGCTCTTCAATATTTTAGAGTCCCTGGACAAATGGGAGCGGCTGACAGTGGCTGATGCACTGGAACCTGTCCAGTTTGAAGATGGAGAAAAAATTGTTGTGCAAGGAGAGCCTGGTGATGACTTCTTCATTATTACCGAGGTAAGATTGACATCCTGATAAGCTCTGTCATTTCCTGGTAAAGATCAAGACTTCACATTAAAAGACATTTGGGTTCAGTTTGATCTCTTACCTCATTGTAAAACCTGAACTAAGCCCATCCAAACCAGGAGAATTACTCAAAATTCAAAATTCAAAATAATTCAGACACCCGTTCCGTGGAAATGTTTTGGGCAGGACCATCCCTAATTTCCAGTGAATTGAAGACGCAGAGGAATTTTGAGGTGTGCCTCGTGTCTTCACTGTTTGAAGGTTTGTTTTCTACAGAAGATTTTTCTTGTTCCAAATTGCCAGTGCCTCAGCCAGGCTGGCCATCCACACGGTGCATTGATCATTGTTCCCAGAGACACGTACAGGGGAAATCACAAACGAACATCTGTTAACTGGAGCAGGAGACCTGATCTGAAAATGGATAATTTGTTCTTTGTTTTGCCTTAAACTCACTCCAAATGGCTGAGCCATTTTCTTGTTCCTCTCACACAGGCAGACAGATCTGTCAGGCAGCTGAAAATGCTGACATCTTTTTGGGAGATTATCTGACACTTCAGTTCCACCATCTCACTTCTGCAAACAGATGCTGACGGGGTTTTTCCTCCCTCTCTGACATAAATATTTGGACCCTTGGTATCTCATACAAATACCTAAGCACTGCAATATAACAAGTTTAAAAAAGACTCAGACTAACAAGATGATATTAGGATATGATTGTCTGTGTATTGGAGTAGGAGCTTTTCAGTACCAGCTGTGAGTGTTCATACCCAAATATATAGACTGGGAATGACAGACATATGGCTGGGTGGTGACAGTTCCAGTGCACCTGCCAGGCCAGATGCTGTGTGACCAGCAACAAGGCGGTGGTGGCAGAGGAGCTTGGAGGTGATCTGAATCCCTCCCTGAGCGAGAAGGTGGGTCAGAGGGATGTGAGGAAGCTGGTATCATTGTGTTGTCTTGGTATCCAGGTGTAGGTACACAGACTACATCTCCACCAGGCTGCTGTGTTGCGAGGTGATTTAGGAGGAGAGAGACCCTGCACCGCGCAGGTCAGAAAGGGCTTGTACTGCACCCATTCCAGATGGTTTGTAGGCCAACACATTTTTCTCTGCTTGCTCCTTATCTGTGGATTTTTGGACAGGTGCCTCTATCCAAGGCAGCCAGAATTTGGTTCATAATCAGTATCTGACACTGAAAATTCCATCCTTCTTTCCTTGCGGGTGTTGGAAATATATATTTTATTTATGAACATAGTTTCTCTTCTGATGCTAGCAAAATTGTCAGTGCAAATAACTGCACCAGCATATCACACAGCTGGACACTAAGGAACTTTAACGCGTTACGAGCAGTGCCCCTTCTAAACAATAGTTTCCAAAAAATAAAAGAGACTAGGTATTAGATAGGGATTTTTATTTTTATTAACAAGGTATTTAGTATATAAGAAAAATTTAGGAAATACCATGTTTTTTCAGACATATGGAAGTTTTAATTCTACTGGTGTTACTAAGTGAACAGTTACTCCTTGCAGCAGCATGAGAATAGGAAAACCCAATTTTCTTAGCCATCGAATCCCATGTGGAAAATTGGCAGCTTGCTTAAGAATTACCAAGGGCCTTTTTTTTCCCCCTCTTGATGGAACAGCTGTTAAGACTTAAGTGGGTAGAAAAGTATTAACACTGCGTACTGCATATCATAAAGTATCTGCTCACCTCACCCTTCCACTATAAATCTAAAACCGTTTCTCACTTTGGAAATTGCCTAATTTCTGCATTAAAGAGTGAATATCCAGTATCAGCTATTTCTTGTGCTGCAGTAGTATTTCTGCCTGCTCACACGTAGTTTAAGCTTTGTATTTTAAACCTGATTTTACAGGACTTTACATCTTTGATGTTAAACTTTTCTGCAGGAGAGTTGATGCGAGCCGCCAGGAACACATGATTCTACAAACTGGTTGAAAGTAGTTTTGGCTGGTTTGGTGTCATAATATGTTGAAAAGTCATTAGCTTCTTGCATGTTTTTTGATGTTTGTGGCCTTATAAGCCAAAACAGTAGAAATGCAGCCAATTTCTTTGGCTGCTGTATATGCAGAAACCATTTCATCTGTCGCCGGAATGCAGTCTCCTTTGCAGCACGGTATGTCCAGTGGTACAAAGCTAAAACTTGGCCACACGGTCACTGGGCAAGGTACTCACTTATTATAAACCACGGTCATTCATGGCAAGCCTGGACAAATCAGTTACCCATTTTCAAAGCTTTGGTGCACCAGCATCAACTGATACTGGTTCCAAGTGGCATCTTGTGACTCCTATCACAAAAGCTTCTCTAAGACACCCCGGACTCACATAAGAGATTTTATTAGCACAGTTTTCTAAGAACTTCATAAATTAATAACTCATTTCTGGTCAGCCCACAATGCTGCAGGCTGTGACATCCCTTTGGGATACCAGCTTTTAAGTGTATTGGTCCTGCAGAAGGACACAGCCTCCAAGTGAACGGGCACCTTCAGGATTTGCAGGCTGAAGAACAACCATTAAACCCCTTTGAAAGGGGGTCTTCCAGCCTCAGACATGATCACAACTGCAATTCCTGCTTAAAACCAGGAATATCATCCCGGTTAGTATGGACAAGAATAGTCTCCCCCTTCTGTCAGGCAAGCACATTCATCTTTTCTCTGTTTTTCTTAGCACAAACCTTTTTTCATGGCTTTCTGGTCACTGTCTTACCTCCAGTGTTGCAGAGACTGTAGTAGGGTGCAGGTTATTTGAGGTGCAGGCTGTACGCATGAAAATGCTGCAGTGCCCCATGGAGAGCAAGGCTGCAGCAGGAGCTCAGCCAAATTATTAGAAAAACAGAAAATATGCACAGGGAAGAGTCACAGGAAACCAGGGCTTTTTAAGTTCACGGCTCACAAAACTGTTTATGGTTCATTTTTTTGTTTAAATATCTAATGAGAAAAGTATTACCCTGAGATTCCCGGGCAGTACGGTTTTTCTCCACAGGCACCAGTAAGATGTTTACTTGCAGCAGATTGGGTGCTTTTCCATTTAGATCTCAAGCGGCCTGCAACAAGATTTAGTTTTAATATTTAAAGGCAGTGATTTTTTCCAGAGATAGAATTATTTTAATGTTTATACCATATTCCTTAATTTGAAGATAGGATCAGAAGTGAATGTCTGCTTACAAAAGCAAAGTAACCGCTTCTGTGAGAGTGATTTACTGCCCTTGAAAATGGTAATTAAAGAAAGAAAAAAAGAAGCAGCTCTGCTGTTTTTGCGTTTTCAGATATTTCCAGGTCTTATTTTCCCACTATGGTTTTCACACAACAAACTCGGGCTTTCCCAGACCAGACAGATGTGGAATGTATCTGCTGGATTCCAAGGTCATGGAATTATCCCATATGAGATTCCTGGCACGGAGGTGAAAAACTTTAAGCACCATGAAACAATTGTTGCCATAAAGAATTATATTTTGGCAAGCGTAAATCATAACAGATGTACAGTTTCTAACAAATAAATTTGCAGTTGTACTGTACACTGCCACACTGCGTACCCAGCAGCAGGGAGGATTTATTCATCTGACTTCAGATAATGCAAATATTTTTAGCTTGCATTTTAAAGTGGTAGCTCGCAAAGGCATGTGAGCTTTGCGGAGTTAAATATCCCAGCAAATGGTAAGTCCCTTTAAATGAAATGCCAGCGGAACGGGGGCTGATTTTATTCCCAACTCGTGCTTTGCCACTGGCTTCAGCTCCAACAGGAGTTCGAACTGGTGTAGTAGTGCTCTGAAACTGGAAAGAAGTGAGGGGTTTGCTGTTGTCTAGGTTACTGAGAAGGTAGTGACAGTAGTATTAAAAATAGTGGTTGTGATCATGTCCCACTCTCTGAGGTTGAGCATCGAACTTACCTGGGTGGCACAGTACCTCCGAGTCCATAACGCAGCTGCCAAAACCAGGGGGACCTGCAGCTGTGAAGTGCCTGCTGGCCTCTCCAGCTCTCACCCCTCCCCACCTCAAATCGTTTGGGTCAACCTGTCATGACCGAGCACCGTATTCAGGACATGAATATTGTCACGGACTTCACCGTCTGCGCTCCGGGAGTCTTTTAATCTCAGCTGCATACTGAGAGCTTGCTGAACTGCTGCCATATGGCCCTAGTACTCCATAAAGTTTGACATGGCTTAAGAGAAATGTGTGCGCAGGCACAAACGTACACAGGTGTAGGAGGGCAGAACAGCAAAAGATTTCTAGCGGTGCCACACTGCGCCCGGAGAGCACAGCTTGTACCTGTCCTTCAAACGTGCTCCCCGTAGCTGTCATCTCCTCGGAGGACAGTTTGGTTTAAGTGGTGCAGAAAGCAAAGAAACAAAACTGCATGAGAAGTAAAGCATTTCCAATTAATAGTTTGTCGAGCTGCCCAGTGATAGCATGCAGCAGCCTAAAAATAAAAGACCTAAAAATAGAACATAATTCACAGGAGAAAATTCAAGGAGAAATGGACCCATTGTATCAAGTACTTTCACCTTAGATTTTTGGTTTTAGCTTTAAAAACGAGTATATTTAATTGCAGATTAGCACTAACTTACAGGGGGTAGCTGCACCCTTCTCTGCAACTTCGTTGTGAAAAAGACTTTAAAAAGCTGGGGATTTGTGTTCTTTGTTACTATCCTGCGGGTTAGAGAGGAGGAGAGTCAGGGCATCTGCTTTCAGTCTCATCTGTATTATCAGTTGAGTCTGTGGGCAGGATGTTACCCTCCCTGCTTCCCAGTCAGTGGGAATAATCCTAATGGCACTTCATAAAGGTGAGAAAAAGTTTAATGGGAAAAGGCACGAAGCGTCCATTGGTACTGCAGCAGGCAATGGGAATAGCAAACCTGACAAACGAGGGAAAATTCACTGCTAGTGCAGAAATCCTTCCAGAATTAATGCAGAGAGCTGCCTTGTTGGCAGAAATGAATTAAATTAATTAGTAGTGATTATTTGTTCAGCACTATTCTTGGCTGATCACCTTGAAAACAGCCTTTTAATCCTCGGGAGCTGCTCGCTCTCATGCTGATGTTGACATTTCAAGTCAGAGCCACAAACTGGCTCCGGTCTGGGCAGGATCCGCTGCGAGTTCTTGCTGAGAGCGTACTTGAGATACTGTCCTGTAGGTGAAATCAGTGTTTCCAGCCTCGCTGACACTCTTGGCATGCTGTGGAGCTTCTCTGCACAAATGCAGTTCAAAGCCTTGTTAGGTGGAACAGTGTTTGTAAACTCTTCCTGCCATGGTAACATGCACCAGCAGAGGAAGGTCTAACTCGGAAGGGTGCCCCATTCTTCACAGAATTGGGCCTTTTTGTAGGAAAAGTCGGCTTGAGTCTTAAATTGCACAACAAGCATCTGAAGATTTATGATTTAAAAGCTCCTTAAGAAGGAAAAGAAAAAAGCAAAATAATAGCCCAATTGTTTCCTGCTCGAAATTGTTGCTCTTTGACTTTCTAACCTACGAGAGACCCCTTTGGCACCTACCCCTGCGACAGGCAGGAGAACTACAAAGTAAACTTCTTCCGTATGGTTAATGAAGTCACTGCCTTAGGCACACTCTGCTATCACACCTGATAATCTCTTTAAAAACACAGTGCGATTAATTATTAATTAGGAAGATGAATGTTGTCTAGAAAAGGAGTTTCAAAGGCTACAACCCGAACTGCGTAGTATTACCGGGATTTTGTTGATACCGAAGATGTTTGTCAAAGGCAGTCTACAGCAACTCCTAATCTACCTAATAAACAAAATGCACCGAATAAACAGAGCCAGCCGGCACCGAGGGCTCTGCTTATTTTTAGCTGCAGAGACATTGTTCCCGTAGAGCTCTTACAGGAAAGATACGTTGAATTTTCGTGGTATCACCTGGTTGTGCTGGAGCAACAGCGTTTCCGTTGGCGCTGTGTGCAGGATGGCATTTTTAATGGCCAGCTGCTGTCAACAATTGACAGTTCAGGGTGTGCTTGGGTCCCCTCCTGACTAGGGATGGAGGTGAAGTATCTTGTTGAGTCAAAGAGACTAAAACATCAGCTTAGTCCAGCTCTTGTTAAACTCGGTTTAACTTTGACTTCCGCGGGCGGTGGATCAGGCTGCATATACATGCAATATCCATATACATGCGATCTTGAGTCTCTCCTCTGTCAGGAAGTGCCGGTGTTTTACAGGAAGCAACTGGCTGTTCTTCCCACCAGCCGTGGAGAACCTGTCAGTGACTGCAGCTTTTGGCCCTTCCTTTCAACTCTTCCTCCGACTCCACTAATATTCACCCCAGTGCAGTCACCTAGGGGAAATTCTGCAAAATCAGATGCCTCAGAAGTGGTGCCTTTTCTTAACAATTTTGTGAAACTCCAGATTAACCAGTATTTCCAGCCGATTTTAGAACTTTGCAGATTTTGTTCCTCATTTGTGGCAGAAACCAGGACAACTGTATGTAAATTCCGTGAGTTGCTACGAACCCAGAGACTGGAGAATAATGTATAATAGTTTAAAAATGTACAGTTAAAAAATACTGTCAAACCCAGTCGTGACTCAGTCTGGAGTCCAGAATCAGGATTAAGTCCTCTTGCATCATCCATTAAGATCAGCTAGCTTTTATGTTAAGGAAACACAGCTTTTTAAAAAGAAGTCTGATGGGTGGGGAGACAGCGTAAAAGCAATGTAGACAGCCCCTAGTTTGTTATGGAGAAGAGTCCTCATCTGGATTGGCACATCCAGGTAACATGACCAAAAGAGTCATAATAACTGTGGTATATAATGTATTTTATAATGTATGTATTTTAGCTACTTATCTGTCTTACATGAACATCTCATGAACTTCGCAGGGCTTATCCTCGCTGCACCCGTGGGATGAGGTGCGTGAAGCAACCTCTGTGTTGTATGGTGCGGTCTGAAGCACTGGCTTCAAATAGTGACGGTAGTTCTACAATCCTGCTGAGAACAATCGACAGGAATTAGGCACCTGGAAGGTCTGGATCTTCCTGGTTTTGCTCACAGAGGCCTCAGGCAGAGAAGCCTTATGGGCAGCATCTCAGGCTGACACATCCACACACCCCTCTTTTTCCTTTATCTTAAATTTTACTGCCCAGAAATGATGGGTGTCATTTTCCTCTGCAGGTTGTGTGGAAATCACTTGCACTTTGTATCGCTGACTAAAATTTGTTCATTTCTTCCCTCAGTTTTGTATAAAAGTCTTTCATAAATCAAAGGTTGGCAAATAATAGAAATACAAGATTATTTACTGGCTAAAGGAATATTTGCCGTGTCTTTGGCTACAGAGTTCAAAGGAGTTGTCTCCCCTTGGAAAGGAGCCCTGGAACTGCTGATGCTTAGCTGTAACATAAAAGCCATCCCAGGAATGATGCTATCAGCAGTCCCAAGGGGCTAAAATGGCAGCTGAGGAGTGATGTGCTAGTGGTCTTCCAGGACATTGCGACTGAGACCGTTGCTTATGCCAGCATCATGAGGTACATGCAGGGCTTGCCGTGTTACTCGGTGCCTCTGGGATGATGTTAAACTTACCCCTTGAAGCGATGCCACCAGGAGGATGCAGTGTAGCCGTACTATTCTCAAAGGCTTAAAAGTAGTTTCCATAACCTCTCTTTTGCACATGCTATACCCAGCGCAAAAAAAAAAATGCGCGTGAACGTTTCCTGAGTTCACTTTTGACATGACAACTTGTGTAGGAGTCTTCAGTCTCATTCAGCTGTAATTTAAAACATCTGATCTGTAAACCCATAAAATTGAAGTTTATGCTGGAAATACAGACACACCCTGGCCTCTTACCACTATGGGAGATGTGGAAAACTGGGAGATCATTTGGTGTGCAGAGAATAAAACCCAAGGTTAGTAACTGGCAGTTTCATTCTTACTATATCCACATTCCTTTTGGATTTCATCAAAATCAGAGTGCTGGATTTTCTCCGTGTGCAAAACAGCCTGTGACTTCTTACTTAGCCAGTACCTGCTTTAAGGAGTGGTTGATGCTTTGACCCTTCTCTAGTCTTGTCCAGTGTCTTCCTACCGTGGAAGTCTGCAGAAGCAGCGGAGGTTTCATTCCCAGGCAATGGCACACCTCTCTGCGTGAGTAAGGAGAGCAGCACAGGCAGTTTATCCCTCAAGGTTTTCAAGAGGTTCTCAGGATCCTTATAAGCTTTTTTGGCATTGAAGACTGAGCCCACAAGCCCTGATTCAAAGCACTTAGTCAATGTGACCAAGAACTTTACGGCCCAAGGCACACAGAATCTAAACTGAAATTAAAGGCATCGGCTGTGTGAGGAGCTCGGTGCTGCGTCCCGAGGAGTACTTCTCAGTCTTTAAACAGAAATACTGCAATATAAACAAGACCTGAAATACAGCAGTGTCCACTCTGGTGGGAGAGGAACGGAGAATTTCCTAACCCCTGCTGGAGTTCATCTCTTTCTCTGGATCACGTTAAAGCTGTCCCTTACTGGGATGGCTTTTGTCCCTCCTCTGCAAAGATAGCATTGAGATGGCTGCAGATTTGCTGAAAGAACATATATTCTCGTAGGGCTCGTTCATTAGCTGAGGTGTGGATTTTGTGGAGCAGAGCTCTCCACAGTGTGCTCCAGGAAGAGGCAACTTTGAGCACAGGAGGTTTTTTCTTCAGAATTTCAGAATTTGGTCCTTTGAATACACAAGATTCACCAACTGAAAGGATTTAAAGAGAGCTTCCCATGGGGGATTTTCCTGATCTCTGTGATAAACTCTCTTCTATCCTTCTCCCAGTTTGCTCCAAGTTTTATTTCTTGCTCGGAAGCTGTTGCCCGAGCTGGCCGCAGCTGCTCGCCCAGCCCTGGCCACAGCATTAGTTATGAGACTTTAATGACGATGCCTGTCTCAGCCTTTTGCTTGGTCTGGTTACTTCAGCATCTACAGAATGTTTTCACAAAGAAGCAGATGGTGGTAGGAGTAATTGGGCCGTAAAACCACATTAACAGCTAAAACCGATTTTCACCAGGAAGGATTTTGCGGGCAGGGTGAGGGAGGTTCATCACTGTTTTCTCTCCCGCACATTCAACCCTGCCCCTGCTGTAGGTGGTGGTGCTCTGCACTGTCTGCTTCCAGGAGATGAGCCCTGTCAGGTCAGTCACAAATATGAACAGTTGATGAATAACCCATTATGGAGTCACTTTTATGTTGACTCAGTGGACGTTTCCTGGCTTCAGAGAGAGTCAAGATAATGGCTGGCTTTGTAGAAAGAAAGAATCTCTAAAATGCAACATTTTTTTTCCTTTGTGACTTTTATTGCTTTGTACGCTGACATATCTGAGGGAGGAAAACAGCGCCTTGTTGCCAATAATCCACAGCGCTTGGCACAGACCGTCTTTAAAATCTGGCACGGGGATGAATATTAATTCAGTTGTTTTCCCACAGAAGCTACTGATTAGTCAAGGCCAAGTATCACTGAGATGATTCATTAAAACCCGGCATCTGAGCCCACCTTTGCTGAGCGGATCTGCTTTCCGTCACCCCTGCGGCGACAGGTGGACTGAACGTGTAATGAAAGGGGCAACTAAAACCCTAGAACGGAGCGGAGCTACAAATGCGGAGGGTCCCCAAATGCTGGGCTGCGGAGCAACCGCTTCCCAGCTTTCTGGGCACGGAGCCAGGACAGCTAGCCAAGGAGGATCACACCCCAGGCGAGGGTCTCCTCCCATGCCTCAGAGCTGGTATCCTTATCCCTCTGTCACCATCCCCTCGCTCCCAGGCTTCCCAGTCCCAGTTGGCAACCGATGGTGTGGAGAGAAGCGTGGGACTGCTGTGGCATCGGGGCTGAGGAACACCAAGGCCACCGTGGTGTCCCTCTGTCTGGTGATGGGGGATGATGATGACTCTTGATGAAACCTTTGAGTCCCCCAGCACACGATTACATCTCTGTTGGACACCTGCGTGACTGAGCCTGATGTGAGGTCTGCTGCTGTGGCTCAAGGGCAACATTTTGAAGTCAAAAGATTATAAAATTTCATGTTTTGATTCTGAAAAGCCTTTGAACAGAAAAAGCTTTAAAAAACCCCAATTTTTAATTTTTCATGCAAACCCCCACGGGTCTCCATGCATGAAGCAAATTGGAGCTGGTGCAGTGCGTTCTGCTTCTTTGGGCTGTTCACTGTGTTTACTGGTCTCTCTCTCTGTCTGAATCGTCATCTTCCACCTAATAACAACTTATTTTACTTCCAGTGGAACACGTAGGTACAGCACAGGTTTAACGCAGACTGTATCCAAGAAACAAGCGGAAAATTGTCTGAGATCCTGCAATAGGAGGATGAAGAAAATGAC
Organism: Buceros rhinoceros silvestris; assembly: GCF_000710305.1. Classification (NCBI taxonomy): domain Eukaryota; kingdom Metazoa; phylum Chordata; class Aves; order Bucerotiformes; family Bucerotidae; genus Buceros; species Buceros rhinoceros. The sequence continues at coordinate 32,517 of NW_010432324.1, read as the reverse complement.
TGAAAAGGTCTTGCCATGTCAAACATCTATGGTTTTAAATACCGAATGATCAAGGCAAAGGTGTTTCCTGGTGATTAATGATGGGCTGGGTGTAGTCATGTCTGGGCCTTAACCCTGGCCTCTCGTATATCCCTAGGAAATGCCCCGTGGCTCCGTTGTTTGTGCAGTTTTAAGCTGCACTTGGTTTATGATTGATTGTCATTTTTAAAAGGCCCTTTATATTTGTGGCTACTCTGGTGATTGCTGTAGACAGCTTTGTTCCTCGCTGTCGCGTCTGGATGTTATTCCTAAACTGATGTAAATGTCCCTAAGTGGGAGGAGTGGTGGAAGTTCAGGCACAGGCATGGTGGGCTTAGCAGGTGTGATGCAGCTGGTGCACACGGCGAACTGCGGGTTCTTTGGTGTCAGCCGTGGCTGTGGAGCTAACCGTGCCGGCTGCGTGGTGACGTTTGCTTTCCGTCCGTGCCAGACTGCAGCGTGCATTAGTGTTGTTGAGAGTTATGGCCAGTGAGGACACGATGCGTTAATGCTACAGTTACAGCGCCGTGGGAATCGTACACGCGGACACTGTAGTTGATGCAGTGTAAAGGCACTCTTTGAGCCCTGCTCTCTCTCAAGGAGGTTGATGGGTATCACGGTGCACGTGGTACCTATCTAATATGGGTATCACGGTGCACGTGGTACTCTGATGTGTCTAACATGGGTGTCATAGTGTACACGTGTTACTCTGACGTGGCCTTTTGAGCTCATCTGACCTTGCATTATTAACCCTAGTGATACTCCCGAGGTGCTGGCGTTCGGACAAACCACTGAAATCAGTGGTGCTCAGAATTTCCAGAGTCACCACCAAATTTAAACAGCTGAATGTGTAAAATATTTGTTTTTAAAACCTCTCAGTAGCTCATTAGCTTGGGCATTGTCTCACACCGTAATCTGTAGTGAACCCTAATGGATGCAGAAAAGACCTCGCTTGCTAGAGATAAGCAAACCAAACAACCACCGCGTTAACAGTTGGTGCAAACCTGCGGCCTGTTGGCACAGCCCTTACCGCTCAACAGTCACTGCAACAGTCGTAGAGGGTGGACAGGGATGGAAGGGAAGTTTGCCAAACTGGACCGCAGTTGTTTGAGGTTTCACATCAGACAACAGAACTGATTGAAACGCTCGTTTTCTGAAGCGGAGGGTGCGCCATTCGCTGACAGACCTTAGCAGGTCTCCCCAGGCAATTACTATTTCCCGGAGTTCTGTAGCATCGGGAGCTGCAGCTTTCGACTCTCCTTAAATTAAGGTAATGATTTGGAGAGCTCTGTGAATGACCTGAATCACATCCCGGAACCAGTAAGCAGGCAGATATGATTAAATAAAGTGCAACTTAAGATGGTTGTAGCTATTACAGTGTAAGAACATTGTCCAGACAGTGTTTGTAGATAGGTGAGAGGTGTATTTTGTTAGGTATATCTGCAGAAACAGGCAACTTGAAAGAGGCTTGTGTGCCCAGAAGCTCTTCTGCCTTTTCTGGCTATGCGTGATGGTCTAATAAAAGATATCACTGCCACAAACCCTGTCTTGCTTGCAATTAAATACAATACTCCCGGGATCACACGGTGTGAAAGATCCTGTAATTCATTTCAGAGCTGCCGTAGCTTCCATCCAGCCCCGCCTGCTCCGCCGTGTGAACAGAACACTTTATACCACCCCACAGCCTCCTCCTTCGTCTTTTGTGGCAACTTCGCAAAGATTAAATAGCGACGTACAACGAGGGTTTGTGTGACTGTGGAGTGAGGGGAAATTTATCTTTTGAATGTGCGAATTATGGAGTGTGTGGATTAACAAAGTGAGAAAGAGCAAAGGTATGTTCATCGTAGCAGCTGATAGAGTTAATAGCGACAGCAGATGGATCGGCCTGACCTTTTCCATCTCTGATTCTATAGGCTGCTCTGCTCTTCTCTAGGGGATGGTGAAGAGGAAAACAAAACAGAAAAACTTTCTAAGCTCAATAAATAGATAAAAATGTAGCATTTTGAGGGCATGGGGGAAAAAACCTGCCTTCCATGCTTTGCTTTAAAAGAGCAGGTAAGAAAGTATGAAATAAAAGCAGAAATAGAAATAGTAACTTCTGCTTCAGAAAATTAAATTTTTTTTTTTTAAAGTAGAAATGTATTCTGTATACTTAGTGTGTCAAAAGGACATGGACATCAACATTGCACACACTCATGGTAGAATAGATATTCTTCCATTTTAATAGTAATAAATAAATCCTTTATTACAGATGGAGCCTTACTGTATTTTTTACTGATTGCTAAATCTTTAAAACGGGAGGTTAGACCAGCAAGAGCAAAACATCGTCAAGACTGACTTTTAAACCAAAAAGGTTTTAAAACAGAATTTCGCTCCCCAGGCACCACCCCTGGTGAAGAAGCAAAGTGCACAGCCTGTCCCACCCAGAGGTGACATGGACACATCACTGTCCACCACGTTTTGCCTTGTGCTGCCCGGGAATGATCCCACCCGATCTGCTGAGCTGGAATAGAGCAGAAAATACAGGATTTCAGCTTCCAGCATCCTGGATGCTCCCCTTTTGTAGTCGGGCCACTTAGGCTGACTGCTGGCTATCGGATTCATACTTCAATATAAAAACAGGGCTCCTGAAGCACTGACTGTTCCTAAGCACTTGCAGGGTAACGCCTGGGAATCTCAGTGTTGGTCCAGGTGGGTCACTCTACGCTGCAGGATGTCTCACTCATCTGCATGGTCAGATAGTTTAAAAGTGAGACATCTATCAAAATCTCATTACTTCAGAGAGGATGGGAGCTCATGGATTATAAACCTTCATTTATTTTTTATATCTTAAATTATGGTGCTGTAGTTAAGCCATAAATTTTCACAAAACAAACTGCTGATGCATTTGAAAGAGGCAAATAAATACTCTCAGCACTGCGACAGAACCGTGATAGAGGGAGTGAGCAGGTGCGTGGGGTGAGGGTGGTGGAGAGGTGGTGATGGCACATTGCTTTTGGAACTGCTACTCTTGTTGTTTCTGCAATCAGATGCCTGTATTTACTTGGAGGAGAGGAGAGGAGGTTAGTGATATCGGTTTCTGGGAATACAGGCACTCCCCACTGACTGAAAGGGAATATTCCTGGATCCACCAGAGATCATAACTTCACTCCCCGGCGTCTGCAACAGAAAGACATGTCTGTCTGCCCCCAGTTCAGTATCATCACAAAGTGCTGATTTATTAAATGGTGTCAAACGCCTTGAGAGTCTTCGAGCCTGTGCTCTGCAGGTTTTGCTGGGTGGTGTAGGAGGCTGAAGTGGCCATCAGTGCACCAGACTATTTTAAATTGAGCAGCACGGAGTAGTGTGATCCTGCAAAGCTACGATCGTGCCAAGTTTTATGTGCCGTTTTGTGTGGAAATCTTTCCCACTGAGACCAAATGCTTTTGGGAGTGAGAGTGATAAGCCCCTTGAATCCTTGCTCGATAATGCTCGTACCTCCTGGGACAGGGCTCGGGAGATTTATTCATTTATTATCATTTATAGGAGGGGGGGTTGCTAAAGCAGAGGATAGAAAGCTCAAAAACCGCATAGGAAAGATTTGACAAGTAAAGTAAAATGAAACCGTGATGAAACCTGTGATGGGAGAAAGGGTAGGGGTCAGCACCGAGTTCATTTAGTGTGACAACTTCATGACGTATATAGGTAATAAAAGATTGTTCCTGAGGATATTTTTCTGTATTATTTTATTTCTGTATTGTTTTTGCCCTGGTTACACTGGTCACCTACAATTGAACTGTTCCTCTAATACAGCCAGAAGAGCATTGATTCCAGAGATAAGACACGCAAAGCAAAGGTGATTCAGACAGATAATTATAAATACACCTTCTTTGTTTGGTGGTGCGGGCAGTCTTCCCGTGAAGGTCACTCTGACAATGCTCCAGGATGTACTTGCGAAGCTGGTGACTGGTGCCACAGGAGGCCAAGGGCCGTAATCAGATCTTACATCTGGGTGCTCACTGACAGGGTTTCAGGAAACTTCTTTTGCTCCACGATAGACCTGTTCTCACTGGGCAATGGGAAAAACCTGTGTGACTTAAAACAAGAGTGGAAAAATATGTATCTGGAATATGCATTGCGTTATCCTGCCAAGCCAAGTGTTTATTGTGGACGCCAGACATATCTGTCCTCCTCCAAGAGATATCATGGTGTTTCTTGGATTAAAAAGGTCGGCTGTAGTGGAGCAGTGGAAGAAATTGCTTCAGAAGACTGACTTATTGGAGTCCTGTATCATACAGACCCTGTCAAAAAATATTAGTCACAATAAAAGCTGACACTGGGGGAGATGAAAGCAGTATCACTTGATATTGTGGTTACCTTTACGTCAGCGTGCTCAGGGTGGGCAGTGGGGCACTGAGTCCTCTCTGTGTTTGACCTGGGAGGTCAATATGATTGCTCTGGGGATTTGTTTTGTTCTGTGTAATAAAACATCTGTAATAAAAGGGTTTTTTAAAAAATAGCTTTGGGAAAGAGGATGGATTGCAGACAGCGATTTAGGTCAAGAGGTTAGGATTTTGCCAGGCTCCAGATGGGGACGGAGAGGAGGACAAGGGCTGGAAGCGATTCTGAAGCTGAGTCCATCTGCACTGTGCAGGCAGTGTAAGAGCAGCATCAGTTTGGTGAGATGCACCTGATCTGGAGTTTGGCAAGAGCGAGGTCGATGCTCACACTATTCCCTGTATGGGGTATTTCCAAGAATACGCCTGTGAATGTGTGTTTGTTCCGAAAACCTGCACTAAGTGTCAATAACAAAACTCATTACACTAGCTTTGCTTTTTCGTGCCCGTGCAGATTTACTGGAAGATCTTGGAGAACAGCAGCTTTGGCGGAACAATTTAGTTATATCAAGGATAAGGAATTTTTGCTGGAAAATTCACAGGCACCAAATCACTTTCTTACATCCAGTTCTTCCAGTTCCTTCTGTGGATAGCCTTACGCTTGCTGTGGACAGTTTTATGAGCATGGCATGCTTTAGTGGTAGATAAAACCCCAAACCAACCCCACACAAGATCAAGATCAATCTTCCCCTGCATGTTTGGCTTATTTGTGAACAACCTTGCCCGGTTCAGGCGTCCTTGCTCATGTACGTTGTGCCAAGCACATGGTTCTGCATCCTCTGCCGTCGGCTGCCTGGCATATTCAGAGAGAAAGACCCAAAGCTGAGAAGAGTTTTGCGATTGTTTTCAAAGGGAGGCGGATTTACAGCCCTGGCAATTCTTCAGTGTTTCTGTCACACCGATATAGCATGTAGCTGATGGGGTGGAACAGTAAATTACTGTGACCAATGTAACGTGTTGACAGTCTGATATGCCGGGATTTATACTAAGCACAGGTTACTGCTAATGGGCAAAATGAGAAATTACAACTTCCAGTGTGCCAGGTTAATTTGATATACATCCAGGTCTGTGTAAAATCCATCAGCTGCTTAGCGTGTATCAAACAGTACATGACTTGATTTTTGTTTCTGGTTCCTGGCATCAGCAGAAATAAGATTTATCTCTTCATTTATAGAGCACATAAGTTAACCTAGAGAAGCCCAGCAATTTGTGAAGTATGTGGGCTTAAAAATAACCCTGTGATGAAATAGGACATGGTGTGATGTAACGGTGTTACAGCAGCTTAGTTGTGCTTGTGCAGAAGAAAAAAGTTACGATAATTTGCCACATAACAGTGGATATTCTACCACTTTTGGTTATTCCTGGCTCCCTGGATGCTAGAAAAGCAAAAGCCAGACCTGAAGCAGCCTCACGTTGCTGTTCAGGTTGGCACTTCAATGACAATGTTTGGAATACTGTCGGCTATATTTAAATCCAGTACAGAGGTGAAGGGCTGGTTCTTCAGGGTGCTGAGCGCCTTTGGCCACATGGAGGCCAAGGTGTTTCAGGGTGCTCAGTGTCTCCTCAAGCCCCTCACCATAAGCCCAGGCACACAAGTTTCTTTTGGTGGAAAGAGGCTGTAGGATATTTGCAGCCACTGGCTCTGCACTGAATGCTCTGCACTGGAGGGAGGTTTCTGCTCCAAGCTGGGGTGGTCCTGCAGGAGGTTCCAGGCACCGACAGCGCTGACGAGCCAAGCAGTGCGAGACCTGGGTGTTCAACTGCAGAGCGAGGGCTGCTGATGCTTTCCAATCACTGACATCAGTCTTGGGAGCACAGTCCACATTGCTGTGCCTCCTCCCCTTCCCCGTCCTGGTTGGGGCAGGAACAGCCCTCATGTATTACTTTCCAAACTGAAAATCTTGACATCAAAATAATCAATGCTCTCCAACTGCACTGTCAAAAAATGGCTTTCTGATCTATTTCAAAATCTTGGCTTTTAAAAATGTTTTAATTGCAGTTAAAATCATTTAAAATCAAAACATTTTGCCTTTCCCTATGCTTTTGGTTTGGACTCAAAAGATAATTCCATAATAGAATTTCATTGTAATTTTTTTCCAGCAAAGCAAATACCTTCTCTGTTCTTCTACAAAAGCTTTATGCCACAATAATTTAAGATTTCCTCCAGGTTAGAATATTTCTGCATGTAAAACCTCTTTGAAGGTTTAAATAGACTGTAACTGAGCTTTGACATGTATTAGCCGGTGTCAAGTACAGCAGTTATTAAGGATGGTGGAGACAAGACACATTCCATCTCTCCAGCGCCTGACTCGCAGGTGTCCAGATCACTACAGGCCACAAGCGGGCAAAGCCACTGAAAAAAAATCGCCCTTTGTTGCAACAAGCATTAAAAACTCCCTTGGCCAACTGCTTCAGCAGCAGATCCAGCGAATGATCAGGTGAGGGAAAAACTTTAGCTGCTCTCTTAGAAAATCACATCCCCAGGCTGGGCCTGGGAAAATTGCTGGTTTATTCTTTTTGCTGTAAATCTTCCTTGTGTCTCCTGTAAGGTTCTGCATCCCCCCAGAACATGTTTTTATATCGCACTAAAGCACACGTTTGCACGGTGGGATGCGCGTTAGTTAAAGGGGGTTACTGAGTTCTGTCCTCCTCCTCTTCTCCTCTGTAAGAGCTGAATCTGTCTGCGTTTGTAGGAGAGAAACCATTTCCCATACTGGTGGATGTCTTTTATTCTTTAATTCCTTTCACCCATATATAAGGAATTGACTGAAATCGTCTTCTCTCCCATCGCAGAACTAAAGGAGTGTGACACGCAAAAGGAGAGACTCAGGACCGGGCACTTTTTGAAGCATACAGGGTTTAAGCAAAGCCGTCTGACTTCTGCACTTCTCTTCCCAGGGCACAGCTTCAGTGCTGCAGCGCCGGTCGGACAACGAGGAGTACGTCGAAGTTGGAAGACTTGGTCCATCCGATTATTTTGGTAAAATAAATCGGCTGAAGTACGGTTCGGAAGGACAGGCACATCGAGTTGTATCAAGTAGTGACTGTCTTAATTAGTGTTCCGCTCTTCTACACGTGGGGGGTTATGCGTAGGTCAGCCGCTGCGCTCAGCGATACCGAGAGATTGCAGCGAAGCTGAAACCGTTCCTTGGTTTACACCAGTGTAGCTGACAGGAGACAGATCCAGAATCAGCAAAACAGTCTGAAAGCATTTGTTTTCAAAGGCATTTTACACGCATGCATTATGCATGTGTAATGCATTTGTACTGTCAACAGAATTATGTAAAGTGTCTATCAAGAGATACATAAAGGGAGACGTTCGACAACCAAAGCGGCTGGGTGGTGGCTAGAACATGCGCCCTCCGAAAAAGAGGCAGAGGGCCCGTGACAGCGTATTTATCCCTCTTTGCAGGTGAGATCGCGTTACTGCTCAATCGGCCCCGGGCTGCCACGGTGGTGGCGCGCGGACCCCTGAAGTGCGTGAAGCTGGATCGGCCCCGCTTCGAACGAGTGCTCGGTCCTTGCTCTGAAATCCTCAAGAGGAACATTCAGAGATACAACAGTTTCATTTCGCTCACCGTCTGAACGATTCCCTCCGGAAAGCTGCCTTTGTGTGACCTTGTGCACTTGAATTTGCTCTGTGCGGCTCCACAGCTCTGTGAAGAAAAAAAATTTAAAGTGTGCATTTCATGTGTATTTTTTCCGTTCGTGTCACGTACTGGATGTCAGTTCAAATCTCATGTATCATGTAAGTGGGAAGGCAACTGTTGGGAGGCGAGTAGCTTTGAGGAAGATGAGGCTCTTGGCTTGCAGGCAAGATTTTTACCTATTGTTGGATCATATAGCTTAAAACTGGTTTTAACTATTAAAAATTCATATGAATTTCTATTTCCCTTATTATCTTTGAAGTGGGTCTTTCTCGCCTTGTCTCAAGCTTCTCTGGTCAAGTGGTGTCCCTCTGCCTGTCACTTTCACCAGACTCCTCACTGGTTATGGCCTGCAGGTTTCTGAAATCCCACGGGGCGCGTGGCAGTCACACAGTTTAAGAGGGAAGGTTGGAGGAAGGTTTTGATCATTCCAGCAAGCCAGGAAAAAGCAGGGCTTCTGCGTCACTGTTTGTGGGTTAGGTACTTCTGGCTCGTCCTTGTGTTACAAGCCCTTTCAGGTTTGCTCTGTAGGATACACTGAGCCTCCTCCAGTCTTCTGGGTGAAGAGGTCAAGGGACAGTGTTTTCTAAGAATTCAGATGGAGCCTTTAGGACCTAAGTTGTTTGTCCTCAGCTTTTTTTAGATGAGGGTTTGCATTAGATCCCTTAAAAGTCCAGTGGGATCTACTCCGCTGAATTAAGTGGGCTTCGAAACGTATTCACCTGCAGCGGATTGGCCTCGGCCACTTCTCGGAATAGTATATGAAGTGCTGAGAGACGACAGCAGCACCTGGTTTTTAATGAGGCCTAATTAATTAAATCCAAATGCCTTTCTTTTAAGATATAACTAAATTTCAGGATTTTATAGGATTTTCTGAAAGCCAAATGCATGCTTCGAGTTGCTGCCTCTCCTCCAAAAAGCACCAGGATCTTGCGAGAAGCTCCTAGAGCCCAGGTCCCTCCCGGGGCGTGCAGCCTCGCCTGCACCCATTGCTGCCCCACTGAGACAGGGAGCCTTCTGCAGACGCAGCCCTCCAGGGTGGGAATAAGCCTCCAGGATTATTCTTTGCGAGGCTTTTCCTTTGAAGGAGAACTCTGCTAACAGCAGCAGAGGTCTGATCTCAGCTGCCCTCCGGAGCACTGCCCGCTTTCCGGCGGCGACAAGCTCCGTTTCTTCTTTATGGTGACACTCTTCTAGTCCATACGAACTTCCTGCACCTTATACACGCCAGAGGTTATGCAGTGAACTACGGCAGCAATCTCCCTTTTGAGTTGAGAGGTGTTAGTGAAGAACACAGCTAAAATTACTCCTCCTGACACGCGGAGTGCTTTCTGCTTTGGAACTAGCACGGGACTTGCCCTTCGGCTCCCACCAAGAGGGCCCAGTACTCCAGTAGCTGCCCACTGGTTTTTACAGAGCTGGCGGCTTCTCTGCTTCAGGCTCCTCTCATCACTTCAAGGTGCTTAATTTATTTCCGCCTGTTTTCAGTGGTCCTGTCCGTGTGTATTCGTTGCTACAGTTTATGATGATTACGTTACGCTCCTTGCACGTTTTATGAAATACGACCATTCACATTTTTCACCCATGCAATTTTTATCCCGTTCCTTTATATAGGCAGAGCCCCGTTATGTAGAGAGAGAGAAATGTAAGTGCATTTGCAAAACATTTGATTTGCTTCACTGTTTTTATATCCTCTTGTGCAATTTTTAAACAAAGTCTTTTTTAAAGGTTACTCGTCACTCATGTACGTTCTTTTACCTACTGCACTTCTGTTGTGCTGGTAAAAATTTGTGAGTGTTTTTGCATAGTGGAACACCAAGTATTAGCCTCAGTGTTTAGGAGTTACTCGAGCACACACACCTCCCCCGCCCCAGATTCTTTGCTTTAAACCTTTACAGCTCGTGGCCACTACATCTGATTTACGGTTCTGTTCTAAGCAATCTCAAGTGTAACCATTTAACACCAGGATTCCTACGCTTTAAGTGGAACAAAATGATATTCAGTGACATGTTAAAGAGAATTGTAATATTTGCAGTGGATGATGGGACAGGATTATGGTATGAATAAAATTCTTCTACATTATATGTGGCCGTTGTGGGTTTATTAATGGTAGCCTGTAAGAATAGGAGTCATGTCCTAGTTAAAATCTGCGTATCATAAAAAGTTGGAACTCTACTGAAAATAATCAGATGCAAAGGGACAAAAAAGTAGACCAAGAATCCCAGCTCTATATATAGTGATGGAAACCAGACTGGTTTTCTGGAGGATCAGCATGAAGATAAAATGTCTTATGGTTCCATGTAACCATCTATGTCTATATAACGAAGTAGAGGTTCAAGGTGTCCCTTGGACCTGCCTGTTCAGATGCCACTTTAGCCAGATGTGTACGTGTATGTGGGACATGAAGTGTGTGAGCCGGCTCGCTGGTTGTAGGACCCTGTGTAGAGCTCTGAAACCACAGGACTTCTGAACAGCCGGCGGTCCTGGGAAGAATTTTTCCCCCCAGTATGACAGGCAAAGCCCATGGGCCCAGCCACACTGGGGATCTGTACCCATCGTTCCCCTCAACTTCTGGCCGTGCAGGATCGCTCCAAGTGCAGCCACCCTGGGACTGGAGCACAAAGCCATTTTTGGCACCAGAGATGTGCTGTGCTGCAGCCATGGCTTGTGTTCATGCAGAGGGATGGCCAAGAACGACACTGAGGAACAGACTTCTCACAGAAAGCAGAGCCTCCAAAAGAGCCACCTGTATCTCGTGCTTCAGGGTGAAGGCATGGGTTGAAGGTCTGGAGAGTATGGCTTGTGGGTGAGGAAGAGGAGCTGAGCATGTTGCTGGTGCTACACTACCTATGATATCCACCAGGGCTCCGGGTGGCCACAGAAGTGGGTATGTTGTGGTCCAAGCTTGGCTCCAGTGCTGGCGCTGTCCCCAGAGCAGTGCGCAGGGCTAACGGACTCGCTCCACCCAGCTTCTCTGTGGTGGCCCCCCACAGGAATCTTGGGCGGCTCCCGGCATCCAAGGGCCACCCAGCTTTCCATTTTTGGAGGGTGTTATTTTTCCCCCCTTTGCTGTGATTCAGGCGAGAAGGACTTGTCTTTCCAGAGAATTACTCGCGTTACGTGGCAATCAGAAGTGACCACTCTCTCTGAGGTCCTTCCAGAAGGACATTACCAGCCCACACTCCCCAGAAAAGAGCATCTCACCACTCCTCACTGTCAATCTCTTTCTGATTGGTTCTGATCGTGTTGCACCATTTCAGGACTCTAAAGACAAAAGAAAATACTTTTTTTTTTTTTTCACAGAAACTAGTTGTACCTCCTGGTTTTTTACAAGGCCCACGTGGCAGCCCAGGCGTTAGTGCGTGTATCAGACGACAGATACTGCTTTGTGGCCTAACTTTGTGGAGTCATCTGAACCCTGTGAATCCTTGATCCTCATCGAGCACAGCCTGACACCACGTTACCTGCTCAGATGTTGGTGGAAAACAAGAGCTGTGGCAGAGAACCAAGTAATCCCAGTGCAGGCCGGTTTGGTTGTTGGCTGCTGGTTTGTTTTTCCTGCGGTAAGTGGTCTTCAGAGGCAGAGTCACCACACGAAGGGTGACATTTCTTCTGCTGTGAAGGTTGCACAAGGTGCGTGCATCGCAGTCAGTCTGAAGTGGTGCATAAATCCTTCCACTGCCCTGTTGATGGAAGAGATCGTGTTTGTTCTTGGGCGTATTTCTGCGTAGCAGCTAGGAGAGACAGTATGATCTTGTGCAGAGGCAACACCATGACGATCTCCTTGAAGAGAGCCAGAGGTCCTACTGCCTGCTGTTCGCTGCAGTGCCACAGGAGTATCCCGTCACTGCAACGGCAGCAGCGTCCCCGCAGACCAGGGCAGGTGGGTGGCAGTTCACAGAGCAGGGAGACAGAGCAGGTGGTGCTGCGCTGTTGACCCAATGAGCACTAACTAGTTTAAAATCTCACACTTGGTATTTTGAAGACCTGTAGAGACCAAATTATCGACTCTTACGTTCCCAGGCATGCTTTTTTAATTTGTTTTTAATGATTTGGCAGCTCTGACTGGAGCACATTTTCGCCCTCTTCAAATGCACACGACTGCTCAGAAACCCGTAAGAGTGTTTCCACAGCCAGAGCCACTTCTGTAGGTCCCATTTCCCTCTGGAGAAGAAGAACACGTTTGGATGTGAGTGTACGTGTGGCCTTGAAAACCTGATATTACGGGAATGCGTTGGCTTCGATGCTCCTTCTGCTCCTCCAAGGGTTTCTCTCTGGCTCTTGGCTGCTCAGCAGAGTTTTATCTGGGATGCAGCACTCGTGCAACAAGCTGGCCTTTTCTCCGAAAAAGCTGCCTGGCCAAAGGAGCTGGCATCTGCAGCCATCTGGTATTTTTGCGAAGGCTGAGGATGTTTTTTGTGCTTGCTCAGGCTTCAATACCAGAGTGATTTTTCTCGCGTCTACAAATCTGGATTCAGCTTTTAGAAGTGGCTGCCCTTTGCCTGGGAAAGGAAAGCAAAGCATGAACGTCTCCATGGGCATACTCTGCCTCCTGTCTCAGAAGTGCTTGGGTAACTTTTTGCCTCTGAGTGCTCCAGCCCCTCCCCAGCTGTGTTTTAATCCTTGTTTTCAAGTTACTCTCTCCAAAAGTAGAGAGCCTCCGCCACCCAGACTACTTCAACACCCGTCCCATCCTCTTGTGCTTTGCCAATTTTAAATGTGCAGAGTTCTCTTTGAAGGAGTCATGAGCTCTCACGGAGGAAAATAGTAGTTATTTTGCCCAAGAAGACTGCTCCCATTCCAGCATAAACTGTCTCCAAACATGGAACAGTGACGTGCCATGGTGCTGCACGGGCCAGCAGTGCTGAATGACTTGGCAGATGCTGTGCTGCTGCGTGATCTCTGGTAGCCGGGCTGCGAGAACGCTGCTCCTCCCTACTCATAGCTTTAGTTTGAAGCCGAAAGAGTTGATCTGCCAAAAAAGTGCCCCTCACCTTGATGGGATAAATTGAGCCTTGCGCTGCCAGGACTCACCAGGTGCGTTCACCTCACCCCCGGTGGGTGCTGCCAGCCTCTGCTCTGTGCGTGACCTGGCAGCTGGAGACGGGACGTATAGACTGATGATGAGGTAGGGGTTTTCTCACCACTGCCTGCTGTTACTGGCGCTCTGGATGTTCATACTGCTGGCCCTAGGGAAAGCCTTTCTGGGAAGTGGCTACTCCCTATCCTCTTTATACAGAAAATGTATTGTTATTATTTGAAAGCACTTTTGTATTGCCCTTAGACTACAAGCATGGCAATTGTTCCACTGGAAGACATCACGGTGCATAGCAGTGAAATACGACGTACAGTACCATGCAGTATGTATTTTCCAGATAAACTGGGGAAGTAGTGAAATGGATCTGCAAAGTGGGGTACAATAGCTGCTTTGCATTCCTCCGCATGTGTGGAATTTATATGCGCTACAGAGTGACTCTGTTCCGTTACCATGTGTTGATGATGATCGGGTGATCAGTCGCGTTTCTGGCCGGTTTCATTTTCTCAGTTCTATTTGTGGGCCAAGCACAAAGTCACAGTGACTTCAGATCGATCGCAGCACTGAATTAGTGCTGGCTAAACCCTCCCACCATTTATTTCCACTACAGCAGCGAGAGGGAACAGACTTAGCAACTGAAAAACACAGGAGATTATTTCTCCTTCTCATCCAGGGGCAGCTCAAGCAAGCTGCCAGACTGAAGCAGTTGGCTGCCTTGGCAGACTCGGGGTTATTCGACTGAGATTTTCCAGGAGGTGCATCTCCTCCGCACCCCACCTGCCCGGGGAGCCGAACATGCCGTGGAAGCGCCGAGCAGGGCGATGCCTCACGGTTTAACTTGTGCAATGATGACTGTGGGAATCGCTGCCGGAGGAGAATCGGCATCTCTTCACACCCGCTCCTGCAGGGATGGAAAAGCCCCACTCTTGGTCCTGCAGTCATGAGGAAGGAGTCATGCCCCCCGCGCATGGTACATATGGCTCTTGGTGAGACCAAAGGTATCTGGGAAAGCAACAGACCTGCTTCCAAGCCTGGCAGGCCTGTAAGTCAGCACTGACAGCCACCGGCAGCATCATGAGCTCTGCTCCTGCTGATGCAGGTGCTCAGATGTGTCCAGCACATGCTACCATGGGCCAGATTCTCATGAGATGGCAGGGTGGTTCATATCCTTGACACGTATCCAGTGAAGCATCACACCCTCTCCTATTGCCTTGCATTTCTGGCTCTTAGCCCGGGATTTAGCTTTTGCAGGATTAGCCAAGGAGGGCTTTTTAAGACTCAGATGTGCAGGGGGCAGGAGAAGGTACCGAAATGGCCAGAAGTTTCTGAGGAACATGAGAACCAGCCCAACAAAGGCGTCCTTGTGTGAGCGGGGAGATGCAGCAGAACCTGTGTCCGGATGAAAGCTGCCCTATCAAAATAGCCATAAACAAACCCGCCTCCTCTGCTACAGAAAAGCTGTTGTGCCAGGAGCATATTAAATTGTATATGCTTTTTCTCAAGGCAAAAGAATTGCAGCAGTGACGGCAGCTGTGTGTGCTGGAGCTGAGCCACCGTATTCAACTGACGAAGGCCTTGCTGAGGACGGGGTGGGGGAAGGACTGCGGATGAATGTATTATTCAGACGGACCCACACTGAAATACTCTACCGGCACTGGGGTTATGTGGTAAGGGAAAAAAATGTGATTGCCCTGACACCAAAAGCTGCTGCATTTGCCTGAGGGCAGCACAGGTGATGGGCCAGATCCCTTCCCAGGCTGGGATCTGCAGTCCTGCGGGTGTTGCTGTTTACAGGGTGAGGTGAGATGTGTTTTTCCTTCCCTGGGTTTCCCTGGGGAGGTTCTTGGTCTCCAACCCCAGAGCTGGGCTGCAGGTAGCGCTCTGACCCAGACAGAGGACGAGGTATGGGCAGAGGGGTGCCCAGCCATCCCAGCATGGGGTGTACAGAAGATGGGATTTAAAACCAGCGAGGAGCAAGGAGGGGTGGGCAACCCCATCCTCCATGTCAGTGGGCTCTGCTGCTGACCACCTGGCTGGTCCCAGATGTGGTGGGTAAACGGGAAATAAAGTGGCCTCGTACCTGCAGGGAGGATTGTTTCAGGCTGTTTCTCCCCTGGCAGCACTGCTCCCTGCCTGGGTCGTGCCTGTGCAGTCCTGGACAGACAGGGTGCAGAGCGCTCCGGACTCACCCGTGCTGCAGCCACCACGTTGTCTCAGTGAGGCCATCCCACATCAGGGGCTGCAACCCCTCTGCAACCTCTGAGTGTTGGTGTGCTGCGAACATCCATGACACAGGATTTCAGCCCCTTTCATGCCATCTCAGCCACGTGTGCATGAGCCTTGTGGCCAAGCTCATTGCTTGGTTGGAGAAGGATCTCCGAGTCTGCTGCCTGTGCTTTGTACTGAACTCCTTGGGCTGTCAGAGTCCAAGCCTCAACACTGCAGCCCTGCCCAGAGGAGATGCACAGGTCCATGGGAGCTCAGATCAGCCAGAGACCTTCTGTGAAGTGTGGTGAGTACCTAAATCTTTTTCCACCTTGAGCTGCAATTCCCTTGTGAGCAAAGTTGAGTTGTGAGTAAAGGATATGGGGTAAGTTCCCATTTCTCCCCAAACTTAGAAGCACCAAGAAGACTCGCAGGATACTTTCCTTCTTAACCCAAGAGCACGTGAGCGTGGAGGCACCTCGTGTAGATCCCCCCTAGGAGGAGCGAAATAAAACAGAATACATTCAGAAAGGACAACTTCTGTGCGAACACCTTGCAGGTGCCTCATCAAAGATCATTTTACCCCCAGGCGATGTAGTTCAAACGCTCCAGCGAGGAAATGGGATAGAGGAGCCTGACACCCACCTCAGCCGACCTTCAGTCACTGCAGCTGCCTGGTTCTTCAAGGCAGGAGAGGAAATTTATGGCTCTCCTGCAATGCGAGCAATGCTCTGAGAGCCCACAAGGTAAATGCCCTTTTGTGCTTCAATCTGCTCCCTGTCTGCAGTCACTGCGCACACAGGGCTAACGTGAGCCAGTGAAAGAAAACCCACCGTGGCTGCTTTTTAAGCAGATTACAGCAGATTAGCTGACTAATCTATACAGAATCCTCTCCCCGACAATTTCAAACTGTAAACAAATCCAGTCACTTTTGTACTGCATATAAATATTTACTGTGGATTGGATGAAGATTAACTTCAAATTATATTTGCAACAACGGTTTTATTTTGTGACTTGCTACCTTTAGTAAGGTAAAACCTTTTGAAAGAAATGCACCTTCAACAAAGCGTGCATTGGAGACCCATCAGCTGTACAATAGCATGTCCCAGAGCAGGTACACAAACAGAACCGAATATGTTGTTGCCGACAGATGAAAGAAACCAAGAATAAAAGCTGCTGGTGCAAAATAAAAGTATCCTGGATTACCAGAACATGGAAGTAAAATCTTCCCTGTAAGACCTAGCTTGGTGTTAGAAGAAACTTCACTGCTACTCACAGCTGGTTCTTTCGCTGCAGAAAAAAATTGTGCATGCTTTGGAAGCAAAGGGCATTTGACGGATGTTGTTCAGTACCCTGAGATGTCACCGTCCCCTGCAGCTGGTGTGAGTGGCCCCGGCCCTGCTGGCTGCCCAGGTGGCTGGTAAGGAATGAGGCAGTTCATGCTCCTGAAGACTGGTGGTTTTCATCGCATCTCCAGTTGTATGGAGAAGCCTGAGAGCCACCAGATCAACGGTTTGGACTCTGCTCCTGACCCTGGTGAGATTCCTGCAAGTGCAGTGACTGGTGGTGTGAAGGCTCCTGGGTTTGATTCCCTATTCAAAACCTCACTGGCGAGGCAAGGGGTGGGAATCGCCGCTGGTATCGCACAGCTCGGCAGAGGAGGGAACCGAAAGGCTGAAGACTAACACCTCTTGCTCTGCCACATCGCGCAGAGCTGACCCTCAGTGCGCACCCCACACAGGGGTGGCATGAGAGGGCACCAGCAAGCGGAGGGAGAAAGGAGGGAGTTGATGCCCAGTAGGTCCCCAGAGCAAAGCGCATCCTTCCAAAAAACCAGCAGGTCAGAGGCCACTGCTGAGGGGCCACAAGCAAAAGCCAGTGCAGGTCGATGTTCGGCAGCAGGTCATGCTCCAAATGGGGTGTTTCAGGGGCAGCCAGCACCAGCCCACCCCACCACCAATCCCTGGGGGGCT
The DNA here is from genome assembly GCF_000710305.1 of Buceros rhinoceros silvestris. Taxonomy (NCBI): domain Eukaryota; kingdom Metazoa; phylum Chordata; class Aves; order Bucerotiformes; family Bucerotidae; genus Buceros; species Buceros rhinoceros. The sequence continues at coordinate 15,263 of NW_010432324.1, read as the reverse complement.
ATGCCCGTGGCTCTCCAGGTTGGCCAGCTCAGGTACCACTGCTCCACAGAGAGCACGTGGGGAGTGTTGGCTGGCACGTGGGGAGTGTTGTGTCTACCAGGCTAGCGAAGGAATGCTCGGTTTACAAGACAATGGCTTCTCGGAAAGCCAGAAGAAGTTAAACAGCCTTCCCAGATGGAAGATTGTCCCTTTGCACCCTTTGTATAACAACAGCAGCTTCATACTCCTCTAAAGAGATGATCTGTTTAATATAAAAGATTTCCAAGGGCTTAGCAAATGAGCATCTGAGAACTGGCTTCTGATGTGGTTTATGTTCTTTTTGATAGATCTGGGTTATGGGAATGTTGGTTACAGAGGCAGTGAGTGATTCATGCTGAAACCATGCGGGTGCCATCTGATCCACGAAGGTAAAGGGAGGCTGCTGCCTGTGCTGTATCAGCGCCTGCAGTTCAATCTGTCCCGTGGTAAGTTATAATCGCAGAACAATTACTACAGGAGTGCAAAAGAGATGGCTGTGTTCTGCAGAAGAGAGGTAACCCTTAGCAGATCAACATTTCCATAGCGAGTTGGGGTCTTCAGGGATGCCTTCAGATCTCCCACTGATGTGCTCTGTGTTACCTGCACCCTAAACCCTAACCAACCCCTAACCCCTAACCCTAACCCCAACCCTAACCCTGACCTAAAGCAGACCTCCCCGGAGAGTCTCTGGCTGCTGCTTGATGCGGACAAAGCAGCACAGGCAAAGCTCTGTGCCCACTGCCCACCTTGGAGCTGTCTTGGAAAACACCTTTCCCCCACTAATTGCAGTTTTGACTCAGTGGTACTTGCAGGATCAAGCCCTTGAGCAGTTGAGGGGGAAAGACACAGGAGGAAAAACAGCATTTTCCTGTACTTTTTTCCCCCCTATACTCAAGCATTTTGAAATCCTGCCTCCATCTGAAGAACATGAAAGCAAGCAGGAGAGCAGGGGGTGGTCCCTGACAAATCTCAAAAGGGAGCTGCTCTCCAGAGGAGGACTGTAGTCCTCCAGCTATGATGTGTTCCATGGAGCCCACGTCCCACCAGGTCACCCTTTTTGCTTGGCTGAGGCTGCGCCTTGCTGCTGCACAGGCTGTTGGCTGAAAATTCACGTGCAGATGACCCGTAGCACCGCGAGAGGATACTATTTTTGTTTGCAGGATCCCCCCTCTATTGCTCGTGTTTCAACGATACGTAGATTTGGAAGGAAAGTTTGTCTTTGATATCAAATTTGTGCCTGAATTATGGGGGTTCCTTGACCACTTACTCTGAGTTTATTCATGGTAAAATAAATTCAGAGTCCCTAGAGATCAGTGGCTTGTGCAGCCGTCAAGAGAGCCCTCGAAGCGGTGTGGGAGGCTGCAGGCAGCGGAAGGGCAGCCTCCAGCCCGCTGAGTGCTCTGGGTGATGTGGGAGCACCAGGGCTGTGCTAGATGGCCTTGGAGCAGCCCCTCCAAGGGGGCTGTTTGTCCTTCCCCAGTGAAGCCACCCCTCTCTGCCTCCTCTTTCGCAGCATTTTGCTGGCCACGTGCCTGCGGGGTTGGTTCTTAAACTCCATGTCGCCTGCAGCCGTGTCCCCCACGCAGAGCAGCTCTGATGGGCCGAGAAAGCAGCTGTGGCTGGGGGGACACGTGTCTGCTGC